>NC_046660.1:99624533-99642613 GCF_010883055.1 Belonocnema kinseyi | reverse complement strand
CTATTAATATTCAAATTAAAAATGCTCGCAATCATTTAATATTTATTTTTTAAATCTTTTTTGTCTCTCAAAGACTACGTGAAAATAGTTCATGTTGTCTGTGTGCTGGGCGTGTGGAATTTCATCAATTAATATGCTCCAATTCTACAGTAAAAAAGAATCAAATTGATCCCCTGATTCAGTGACTGATGCTCTTCATACAATTGAAACCCGAATCATTTAAATCTTATAAAGCACCAATTTATCTTGTCCGCGCCACGGTCGGGCTCTCCGGCCAGCTCCTGGCCATGCTCCATGGCCGGACGCTGGCCAGCGCAGCGTGATGATGCTGATCAGATTCCAACCAGAAACCCCGGCCACAGCCCGACATAAAGTCGAGCTCCCCGGCCAGCTCCCGGCTTGAAGCCGGGCTCTCCAGCCGTAGAATGGCCAGCACCCGACTTAAATTTTCACCCGGGGTGTGAAGTTTCATATATTAATATGCTCCAATTGAAGCAGTAAAAAAGAATCAAATTTATTCCCTAATTCAGTGAAATATGCTCTTCATAAAATTGAAACCCAAATGATTTAAATCTAGCACAGCACCAATTGATCCCGACCGGGCCACGGTCAGACAGCCCGGCCACATTACCTCCATGCTTCATGGCCGAACGCTGCCCAGTGCATCGTGACGATGCTGGCCGGATTCCGACCAGAAACTCCGGCTACCGCCCGACTTACAATCGGGCTCCCCGGCCAGATCCCGGCTTTATATGTCCCGGCTCTCCAGCCGTAGACTAGCCAGCCACCGACTTAAATTTTTACCCGGGTAAAAGCAGTTACTATTGATTCAAATGAATATTCAATGAAACAATAATGATTAATTTCGGCTTGACAGTAAGTGACTGTAAATTCGACGTTGATGCTGTGGATGCGGTAGTATATCCCTTTGAATCAATCAAATCTGCGTTTGATGAGCGCGAAAGTGCGAACTTTTGATTCAACAACATTCTTTTGGCAGTTCATAAGTTGAATTTATAATGACAGTTTTTAATGCACAATTGTGAAACAGTTTAATTTCAGAGGCCTAAAAAATTAACGTTTCTTTGCTTCAAAAGCCAGGAGCGCAAAAATGGAGATGAGCAGTAAATTGGACTTGTTTGAATTAAGTGTCCTTTTTCATTTTTGTTTTCTAAAAGTAAGACTTTTGTTTTTTTTACATAACTTCATGTGAAACAATCAACATTTTATTATTTATTCGTAAAAATAAGCATTTAGTATGTTTTGGGCGGATACTTTCTTCAACTATTTATAACTATATTAATATCAATTAGATTAATTTAAAAAATGTTATTTTTGCTACAGTTAAAATTGGAGTAGTCATGTTACTTCTGAAATACAAGCATAATCAACGACCTAGGAAAATATTTCATAACCGAGAAATTACCAGAAATTTGTTCTCGTTTTTAGAGGCCACCCTGAAATGTTTTAGAGATAAATATTTTATGTTGAGAATTTGACTGCTAATACTATACAATCATGTTTAATTGATAGCCATAATAATTCAACAATTTTAAATTTATATCTTCCCGAATATATGAAATATTTTCAAATTCAAATATTAAAAATGTTAGGAAAATTTATCTAATATTTCCGAATTTATACCTAAACAATATTAAAATAAATGCCACCAGAATAAATATTAAGAAAGTAATTTTTTCAAATTGAAGTCTTGCAAACGAGAAGATTATAGAACTAGGCATTGAAAATTGAATTGTTTTTTTCATTTGAAAATGTTCTAAAATATTAAAAATTTTACACAGCTTAAAAATATGAAGAATTTCGAACTGAAAAACTAAAAATTGAGCAATTTCAAAAATTGGACACTGTTGTATCAAATTTATGCACTTGCGCGCTCATCCAGAAGCAGATACTATTGACTCAAATGAATATTCAATGAAACCGGCAATCAATATATAATCAATTCAATAATAATAATCAACAAAATATTCTTGTGAAAAAAAAACGAAAGTGCGCACTTTTGATTCAATAGAATTTTTCTCAATGCGTTAAAAATTAAATAATTTAAAATGGAAAAGTGAAACATTGTGTGTTTATAACAAAAATATAAAAAATAAAACTATAAAAAATTTATACTTCAGCAATCAAATAATTTCCTTAATTTGAATGGTTATAATTTTAGAGTACTGAACTTTCATGTCAAACGCGGAATGAAAAATTTATTCATTTCATCAATTAAAAAATTTTAATTTATCCCATTTACAATTATTTTGTATTAATTGTTTTTTATAAACAATCTAAATTTAAACGTTTATAATTATAATTCAAAAAATTTCCATTTTGAACTATGCAAATTAGTGTTTTAGTTTTTTATCTTAGAAATTTTTTTACTGATTGTAACATTGAATAATATTTTTTTTATGTAATAACAATGTAAAATTCTAGAATTTTCGCAACTTTCTCTTTGAAAGGTCCAATTTGGGCATTAATATCATATTGTTGAACTTTAATCGCTTCTAATTAAATATTATTTAAATTAAAAAGTTTTCAATTTTTAATTACTTAATTTTGAACACTTTTAATTGGAAATGAGAAATATTTAATTTCTTTTGATTCTATTCGGAGTATTGTCTTCTTTACAAAATTTTACCTATTCAGAATTTTTTGATTTGGAAAGTTTTCAATTCAAAATAATTCATTTTTTATTTGGAACGCTTTCATTTGAAACTTATTCATTATTGTTTCAGAAAACTTAATTTTCAAAAAATGGTTTAATAATCAATTTTTAAACTTTTTATATTTTTAATGCGAGAAAATAAAAATCAAGGAACGGGACCGCGAGCTTCGTGTATGTGAATTTACTGTTAGTTTAATTATAATTTACGAGGTAATAATGTTAATGAGTTACCTTCCCTTCACTTGTATCTAATTTGCCTTCAATGTGACTATTACATTTTCGAAATAATTATCTATTGGTAAAAAATTAAAAATAATGATATATTGTTGATTAAAAATTAGTTTAAAAATCTTTTATTACATATAAATTGTGTTTGAGAATTTATTAATCTGATTAAAAGAACTTCCTGAAGCAGATGACACGTTTTGAGAGACTTGAACGCGTGGTTCTGCGCTACTAAATAATAAAGCCTTACTAAACTCTGAAATCTTTCCTTTAAACTCATTTGAATATATTGAACCTACTTCTTTTCTCTTTTACTTTTTTACTTTTTCTCGCTCTACCATCCTTTTGCACAAATATACTTAATGCCTCTATTCCAATTGAAATTATTAAGATATAAATTCTACCAAAAGCAATTTCATCCGTAATTTCTGATTACTAAGTAATGATTGAAAGTCATTCATCTCAAGAATTCAAATTTGTTCTGGACAACTTGACTCTGGACATTAAAAAAACAACACATGTATTGAAATATAACTCTCTCCAATAATGGCATAAGAAATCACCAGGAATTAATACTGCAAATTTGGTATTCGACGTCAATATTTCTTACAAGTGAAACTGGCATTTTATTGAAGATTCTTATATTTTACCAGGAAGTAAAACAAAATTGATCATCTTATAAATTAACTTTCCTCATAAGAGGATAAATGGGCTCTGCGAAGAAAGATCTACTACTCTAAAAAAATAGTCTAACAGGCTACGTTGAAAGTTCCGGAAAAATTCGCTGAAAGTAAATTATTGTTAATCATATCCACAGAGAGTTAATATCGTATTTATTTACACATTCAATGAGCCCTCAAATCGCTTCGAATTAATTAAGCACACCCGATATTTAAAGACATTGAAAAGAAGAGTTTCAGATGAGAGAAAAGATGCTCAGAAAGGAAAAAAGAAAAGAGAATGGAAAGTAGTGGTAAACTGATTGGGGTTCTTCAAGCACTGGAGAAAGTCATGAGAATAAACATTGGTGACAAGTTTGCTTTTTTTCCTGCCATCATGGTGTATACATGTACCCCGGAAAGTATTTTTGAGACTCTGCAGCGTACCACCAGGAACAGTATTTTCTACTGCGTCCACGATTCATTTTATAATCCGGAATTCTAGGCCAAGACCATCGCGAATAATTTCACCAGTTAAATATTAGAAAAGCAGTACTTTCTTTAAACGAAATTCTCATATATCTTGAAATGGGCTTGTCACATGCTTGAGAAATCATGTAATCAATAAGTATGTTGCAAATAACTTTATGGCTTCTATTTCAAACTATCGTTCAGATCATCACAAGGAAATTGCTTTTTTAGCTCAGAATTATTATATGCAGACAAGTCACGATATTAAGTTACAAGAGTGCAACGTACCGTGAGAAAAAATGTTCGCTTCACAATGTATACGAAATTAAGAAAAAATATTATTCCCTTCATTCTTCATTTTATGCAAAAGATTCGAAATTATTATGACTAAAAACATATTCTCAAAATCCAAAATATAGTCTCTTTAACTACTTAATCTTGTACTTTCTATATATTAATAAATAATATTTGAACCGATTGACCTTGTACTAAGTTTCCTAAATTCATCAAAATCCTTGATCCGAGAGAAAATGTTCGGGACATAAAAAACTGATAATCAAATTCTTTTAGTCAAAAGACCAAGCTTTTCCCTGGTAAAACTGAATTTGAAGCAAACATGGTAAAAAGTGTTTATTGTAAGAGGAAACCACATACGGATAATTTTCCAAGTGCTCAGTGCAATTGTCCGTTTCTGCTTGGGAAATTGGAAGAATACTATATCCACTAATACAGTTTCAATAGCGTATGTCCCGTGTGGAAATAGCCCGGGTTAGCTCTGGTACAACAAGGTTTCTGGTTGGGACTGGCTGGGCTATGTTTGTTTTTAAAGAGCCTAGCCGTGTGCTGGTCGGGGACTCGTTGGGCAAAATTTATATCAAAACCTCAGTCGGGGGCTGACTGGGCTCTGATCAGACACATCTTATAATCGAATACTCAGGCGGTAGCTGGCCGGGCGCTTATTGGCAATAATAAAATTGTTAAACTTTGTTTATAACTTAATTAATTTTTCTGATTTCCTTAAAAAATGGATGCGTATACCTGCATGGATGTTCCACGCGTGAAAATATATTGGGTGAATATCTTTTTGACACCACAAATTTCAATGTTTCATGAGTTCAGACTTACAAACAATACATTTTGTGAAAAAAATTCTATGACACTTTTTTGTAATTCGAACTGTTTCTTTTAAAGAAAAAATTCTAGGTTCCATCTTTATGAAAAATTGCAAATGTTCAGAAAAAAATTACATTTTATATAAATTTTAAACGTTGTAAAATAGTATAAAACCTAAAAAACAAACCTTACACGAAAGTCAAAAAACTTTTATAATTAAGAAATTTTCAACGTTCACGATTGAATTTCTGAGTCCCGTCGTTGAAAATTTTAAATGTTTATAAAAAATTACATTTCCTGTCATTGTCAAAAGTTGTAAAAGAGTCTAAAACAGAAAAAAACAAAATATCACGCGACGAAAAATTGTAATCAATTTAAATTATTTACTTAAAAAGTATTTTACTGATATTCCTGTTAAAAGTTCGTGTATGTTATATTTACATAACGCCGCATAATAATAAATAATTAGAAAAAGAGAACTTAAAAGTTGTCACTTTAACTTTTCTGAACAGTAGCTTATGAGGATGGCTTTTTCAACGAGTTTCAACTTGTCGGTTTAGCGCAGTGGTTAGTACTCCCGACTGCTAGCCGTTAGATTTAGGTATAGATATATGTAGGTTAGACACCTCGTAGCGTTAGAAACTTTATTTGTATTATAATGTTTAAAAATGTAATATATATATATTTACTCTAAGCAGGACTATTAATATTTAAAATCAAAATACTCGCAATCATTTAATATTTATTTTTAAAATCTTTTTTGTCTCTCAAAGACTACGTGGAATTAGTTAATGCTGCCTGTGTGCTGGGCGTGTGGAATTTTATATATTAATATGCTCCAATTCTACAGCAAAAAAGAATCAAATTGATCCCCTAACTCAGTGACGGATGCTCTTCATACAATTGAAACATGAATTATTTAAATCTAGTAAAGCAGCAATTAATCTTGTCCGGGCCACGGTCGAGATCCCCGGCTAGTTCCCGACCAGCTCCCGGCCATGCTCCATGGCCGGACGCTGGGCAGCGCAGCGCGACGATGCTGGTCAGATTCCGACCAGAAACCCCGGCCAGCTCCCGACTTAAAGCCGGGCTCTCCAGCCGTAGACTGGCCAGCCCCCGACCTAAATTTCCACCCGGGGCGTGCCTCTAATACTTTTAGAAGACAAAGATAGAAAGACTGAATAAAAAGAATATTCTTCTTTTTGGATTAAAGACTAATGAGCAAGAAAATAATTTATAGGACCTTTTAATGAATGCAATCTAAGTACAGAAATACGAAGAAGGCTCCCCTGACCTCGACATCACAAAACAAAACAAAAAAGGAAATATAAAAAGAGGAAGGATAAAGTTGAGGGTCAAAACGATATAGTAAAAGTTACGAACAAGCGCATTTTTATCAAACTAAGAAGTAGATATGCAATGTATGCAGTAGTGGTAGTATAATTTAAATCTAGCTTAAACTGGGATAAGGTTCTAGGTATGTTAGGAGAGAGTCTAGACAGTCTAAACTATGATGGAGGTGAAGTACCATGCATAATCGGAGATCTTCATTCTAGGAATAAAAATTTGAATCAGATTGATGCGGCGTTACTAAAGGGATCAGTCTTATCGGGAGATACAGTAGAGACACGAAAATAAATTATACAGGCAGATTGTTAACGATTCTTATGGAGTCTGAAGGTTTTTTGCTTTGAAATGGTAGGTCTTGTGATGACACGACAGCGAATTTCACCTTTATAAATAATAGTCGTGGCAAGAGCGCTATTAATCGAATTTGTATTACCTTGTCTTGCATTGAATATATAATTAAGTATAATATAAAGTAAGTGGGCCAACTAAAGACACATTTCACTTTTTGAGCACAATCGAGTTAAACTACACTGTTAAAAATAATATTCAATTTAATATACCCATGTTTATTAAAATTAATATATCAAGCATATGAAATCGCCATTAATGGCGACTATATTAAATTTCATATACATTCATGTTAATCACAAGAAAAATCAGATATTTCCGTTTTTGACAAATTCAAAATAAGTTTAACAGTTATTTTCTATTGTAACTAATAAAACAAGATACCTTCTTCCTGTTTATCACAAATAAAATTGGATTTCAAGTTGAATCTAGATTTTTAATTTAATAGAGAATATTTGACAAGATTTAAAGAAATTAAAGCACGTTGAGTTTTCACGCACATTGCTACGCTGACCTGCATACTAAATTTAATACAGATGCATATTAAATTCACTACACCAATGTATGTTACATTTCAGTAGCGGTAGTGCATATTTGCTTCACACGCATGTATATTAAACCTCGTACGGATTTTTCTAACAGTGTATATACTGCTCATTTGAATGCAAATAAAATAAAGAAAAATAATATAAAATTACAGGAAATTCATCAATGGAATGCAGAGAAAGAAGAATCATATAGAAAACATTTTGAGGCCTATGCGGTGAACACTAGCCTAGCAAGGGAGTTGTTCATCCCCGGAGAGTCGTGAGAGCGGTACGTCTAGAGAGAAAGGTTATTAAGTATTTAAAGCTGTTGATATTGGTGTTTCGGAAGTACAACTTAAAACTGTAGGTTCCCGTCCCACCCCAAAGTAAGTGTTTGCGGTGTGTATAAAGGAATAGGGAAGAAGGTGCAAGAATAATCTAAAGCCTTAGCGGACACATTAGAAGCTTCCATTCCAAGACGACAAAAACAATCCTAGAGTTATTTACATCATACTTTATCTGTTCTAATGTTTTTTTCTTCATAGAACTGTGACAAAAACAATTTTTACCTCATAAAATGGAAGATTCCTTTTATTAAGAAACGTAGAAAGGTTAAAAAATAAAAACGGAGTATTTTGGAAGCAATTTTTCCAAGGAATAATTTTTCTCGCTTCACTTTTTTCATACCTCACTTCGTTTTCAAGAAAAAACTGGAAATTCCGATTTTTTACCATTAAAACTTCAGGCCGCTTCTATTATTTAAAAACAAGTCTTAACACCATTAGCTTCAAAATCTAAAATCGTATTTGAACTGACGACTTTTCTGAAAGCAAGACCCTAGTGAGCGTTAGTGCGAGACCTGACTCGCGTACAAATGTCATACTGACTGCATCAGCGCCCCAGTGACTTAATCATGCTTAAACGGTGCAAACACAGTAAAGGCTTGAAACACGTGTTTCCCCTCTGATTTTACTGGGTTGCCGATCAGTATTGCCGTTTCTACGGTAACGATCGAATGTTTCGCCTTCCTATCTCCCTTTCTACCCCTTACCAACAGAACAGCAGAGTACAGAGGACTTCCGGGCTTATATTGGTACTGCCCTAGACCAGCAACAGTATTACCCTGAACAGTTGTATTCTCACTAGCCTTTGCCAAAGGATACGTCGACGCTACGCGACGTGCGCGCGTTTTAGATACCCCGGCAAACAGTTCCGGTCCAGGGATGGGAAACTCGATCGCGAAGGGCATTCACATGTGTAAATAAGGCCAGACCAACCACCCCGTTTTCGCATTACCACCGATTTCACCGCAACCATGGCTTGCAATGAACGAAGAGGTATATTTGCAAAATTATGCGATTAATACCCTCAAAGTGAAATCCCCGATAGATTATTGGAACCATTTCGTTTCAACTGCGAAATGAACGTTTACTGCATGCACTATGGTTCAATAAGTATTTCAATTTATACTTCCACATAAAGCTCATCAGGATATCGTTCAAATTCATTTATTTTCATAATATTTGAACAAAAAGTCAGTTCTATAAGGGAAGGTGTATAAATTAAGTAGTGTTTTTAATGGAGCGTCGGGGGGGGGGGGGGGGGGGGGGGGGGGGCAATTTTTCTATATCTTACATGGGCGGGTACGGGGTCAAAACCATATTAGTCATAATATTAAATGTATTAATAATAAATTCACGAAATAATAATAAATGGATAAAAAAATAAAGGGTCATTCACCAATTACTAAGGTTTTTAAAATTATTCTTAGAATTACTAAGATTTTATAAACTTAAGGAACGAACATACTCGCTAAATCTAAATCAGTGAAATTTCACTGATTGTCAGTGAAATTTCACTTATTGTCAGAGAAATTGCACTGATTCAAATAGCTAGAAATGGGTCACTGACAATAAGTGAAAAGTTACTCATTGATTCAGTGAAATAACCACTTTTGAGGGTTGGCAGCACTTTACCGTGTCAATGTAGCAATGACAATAAAATAATATTTTAGTACATTCAATCAAAGAATCATAGAAAAACTTAAAATCAATAAATCTGATCAAATATTGAAAAAGGTGAATAGTTCAGATACTTTCAAATGACAAGTAACCTCACACATTACTTTAATTTCAAGATTGGACTGTCATTCACAGACCCGTTAAGTAAGTACTCCCTATAAAAGTTAGAATATATTTATCCCGCAGTTAATTCAGTAGACTTACAGCCCGAAAATTAGAAAAATTATTTCATTAAGGAATTCACCTTGGTACTTAAGCAAACGAGAAACAACAACGCTTAACTTAAAAATGTAGAGGTTATGCTTCACATGATCTACTCTGGTGTTACTGAACTGATTAGTGATTAAGTCCGAAATTACGGCATAATCAGTGAAATATCTAAATACTATTTCAATCAGTGAATTTTTCACTGATTCATATTTAGAGAGTAGGCTACTCAGTCAATTAAACATGGCATCTTAATGAAATTAGTTTTCGAAAATAAAATGAGTTAATAACACTAAGTATTTAATTTAACAAACGTTCCAAAAATTCAGAAAAAAACTTCATATAATTTCGATCTTATGAACTCGGTCCTGTGCCCACGGATTAAGAATTGGGACTAAGAAAGCAACATATACTAAAGATTAATGTACGAAGTAGAAAGCAAAATGAATAAATTTGTATAACACATGTCACATTCCTCATCGTCACTACAGATACCAACCTATATTTGGAGAAAAATTAGTTTTCTATTAATTTAGAGCATTTTCGGTCCAAACAGGGATATCAGAAATTCTTTTTGGAGATTATAGTATCTCCTGTAAGCTGACTTTTCCAAAGGATGTGTAAACGTGTCATAAAGTGATAGAATGAGTTTACATTTGCAAATTAAGTTCTTATTTCTATACTGTACACAATCGGATAATACTGCATAAACGATAAACTGGCGAAATGTTCATTATTTTAAGTTCACAGCTTTGTATGCGAAACGCACTGCAAAATATAACCTGCATTTTTTTAAAGTCCTATTGAATATATACATAAGCACACACACACAATTTTAATGAAATTGTATTCTCGACTGTCAGAAATGTTTTTTAATTTGCAAAAAGGTAAAATTAATTCTGCGCACCCAACAGGTAGGTTAAGTAAGCATACGCGGACTTTTTTTCATTATGTATGTTCACTATATATGTTAAAAATTTCGCCGTTACATCCCGTGTAGAAATTATGCCCGGGTTCGGGCCGGATTCCGGCAGGGTTGCCCTGCTTGTATCCGGAATCTGGTCAGGCTGCCCGGTCGGATTCTGAATGGTTTCGTCACGCTGCTCTGGTCGGATACAGGCCGGGGTACCCAGTCGGCTCCCGGCCGGGTTACCCGATCAGATCCCGGATACAAATAGGGTAACCCGGTCGGAATCCGACCGGTTTTTGACTGGGTTCCTCGATCGCATATTACTGGAGCCTTTTTACCACAACGAACATATTCTACCAACTGGGAGAGATAAGAACCTTTGTCAGCACTTATTTCCACCTGTAAAAAGATGTTGGAATTTCAATTTTAGAACTGCATTCATATTAATAAATATATTGACTACAAACATTGATTCAATTTAAGTACTAAAATTTAGGTTATGATACTTAAGTTTCTGTAAGAAATTGCATTGTAGGAAATTAAAGTTAAAATTGCATAACAAATTTACCTTAAGCGTAATTTAGTTTGCATAGGTTTTTTTACAAGTGATAAAATAAATTTCAGAGGTTTCACGTGACATCCTAACCTATGAAACCGATTTAGAAAATTGATTTAACATAAACGTTGAAGAATATTAATAATGCTTACTTATTAACAAAATAATTCACTTACCTTTATAAATAATCCGCTTGCTCCAGAAAATTGGATACAATTTTGTGAAATTTAAAAAATTTCTTAACGGATAACCTGACATCAACTGACGTTTTACTGCGTTTTTAGCATTAAAGACTCCGGAAGTCGCCGAATAGTTATTACGTGCAAGCATGATAACGTAATTCAAAGCCTCGTTCGGAAAAAGTTATTTCTCTTCTTATTACGTTTTATAGTTATTTAAGATAATACATAGATACATTAAAAATAAACAAAAATCGTATCACAAAAAAAATAAGTATAATTTCACTGGGAAACTAAATGTTTGAAAATAAAAAAGAAGTTGGTCAACGATTTCGCAGTCACAGCAAGTCTGGGAACTGCAAAACCAAAAGTGGGAAACCATACAATTAAAATTAGTTTAATTTTTCTTTCATAATTAATAATAAAAAAAAACATCTAAAGCACAAAAAATTGGTCTTTCGCCTGTCAGATATTCACAAACGACCCACTTACGACAGTCGTTTGTGGATATTTCTTTAGATGTTTTAAAGGTTATGATACTTCTATTATGCACCATTTTTGGCCCGACTGGGTCCCGGTGGGAACTCAGTCAGATTCCGGCCGGGCAATTAACAAAATAGTATCCCGGTTCGACCCAGTCAGATTCTGGCTAGAAACCTTCTTCTGGTCGGGTCAAACCGGGCTATTTCTACACGGGATTATCGATTATATTTCTCTTTCTGTCAATTGATATACGTTATGCGCGCCGCATTACGTTATGTTACAGTAAAATTCAGTAATTTTAATAGAAAATATTCGCAAATATTATCGAAAATTCTGTAAGTTCTAGAGGATAAAGTATGCTATTCCTGTTTTAAATAAGTAACTCTTGTAAAATTAACAAATTTTTTCCCTAAATTTTTTTGCATGACCAGGAAAAAACAATTTCTTTTATCGGCAGATTATACCCAACATGGCGAAATGTAGTAAGCCTCCTTAGTTCAAGCGCCTGACTACGAATTGCTTTTTCCACCTATTCCAATATGAGGCTTCCATAAGCAGTGACCTCTTCCTATTTTTAAATGCACCTTGTACATTCTCGCCCGCGTCAGTGGCTGACCAAAAGATTCCCGAAAAGCGAGAAGCCCTCGTTGCTTTGAAATGTACGAATAATGATATTCGTCAAGTGAAGAAGATACTATACTTTCTTAGTCATGTTCCATTTTTTTGTCGAATGACGACCATTCACAGAGAAAAAGATATCGCAAAACCTCTATATTGCAAGAAAGTGCAACATGAGAACGTTTCAAGACCTTTTTGAGAGAGTAGACCGCGTGAGAAATTTAAAAACAATGCCAAAATTTTTCGAATTTTGTACTTCGACTTCAACTCCTGACATGACCTAAAAAAGTTGTCGAACAAATTTTAAAATCATACTAAACAGTTTTCAAAGATAAAAAATTAAAAAATATTCAAGAATTCTCAAAATACAATTACAAATGTCCATGTCTCAAATGTCCAGTTTCAGTTAGCGATTAACGCTGCCAGCCGCGAGAGCGGCGGTCGCCGAAAATGTATAATATTTTGTTTTTTAATTTCGACTCGTGCTGTGACTTGGGAAACTTGAGAAAAAACTAAAATTGAGAGAACGCAAACTTTGAAATCTTATCTTTAATCAGAGTCCATAAAACTTCAAAAATATTGACGGGTTCCCAAGATAGAATAAAAATGTTTAAACGTGTTTACGAATCTATATTTTTTAGTCGCATTTCAAGAATCTGTTGAGATTTTTTAGGTTCTATTGGCTATTATATTATTGCATTTTATTAGCATAATTAATACGTTTTTTAAAATTAAATACGTAATATATTTAATCCTTAATGATTTGTCCACTGACGAATATTCTTGTCACATGTAGCATATCAAGCAAATTGCATTTTACGATTTTGATCATTTATAAAAAGTTTAATATATGTATTGTAACTTGAGAATCAATTAATTGCAATTCTACATTACATTACAGTGCTTACGATTTTACATGATAATTTGTATTGTAAAGTGTTGTAAAATCGCAAATATTTTTAACAATGCGCAATTAACCAGTAGTGCCAAAGGCATAACAGGAGCTTCAAATGCACCAGTACAGGGGTATTATTTCATTACATTGCACACGCAGAGCCCGGCAAAGGATTGTTTTATCGAAGCCTTCTGCTCTGCTGAATTCGTCTGTAACATGCCGATACGCGCATTCGCTGCTGTACGTTTCTGTTCTATGTTTAATCGTCCACCCGTTCAATCCAGGTATGCTTAATGTTTATGAATTTGACTACTGTTCAAAGAAGAGCCTTGCTTCATGAAACTCCGGCCATGTGGTGTTCATTCAGTACTATTATACTTCATAAAAACTAGTGTTTAATTAGTCGATAAATCTCATAAATTGTGCTTTTATGAAATTTATACTCATTTTTATTTAAACTTATTTTATATGTTGGAAATGATTTTTTGAATTTTAGGTCCAAAGGGCTACCACCGGCAATCGATCAACATGCTTTTTTTTCTTCTCAAATTTGGTTTAACACGCAAGCGAACTTCGTTCCTTCAGCTTCGTGTTGCACGCTTGTGTCGCTCACTTCCGGTGTAATTTTCAGTTCTGCGTCATTGCTAGACTACCGGAGCCAAATTAATCGATTTCTTAGCATTCTCTTCACCTTTTCCTTGCCTACGCCGGAAATTGTAAAATTTAATGCTGATAGCTGTTTACCTAACTGTGAGGACCTTTCTCAGGTTTATGGATAGAAACATACGTAATTTTTGTATCAGAACTGTAATGAATGTCATGTTTCATTTTTTACAGCTTTGGAATTGCCACATAGTAATATTAGAAAACCGGCGTTTCACCCAGCAAGTATATACATTGTACACGTTTCTAGACGGCTTCTCCGTAACACACGTATTGCCAAGTAATCATTGCAACTCTACATATTGCACTTTAGCGAACGCCGGTCATAAAGAAAATTATAGTCTGAGAGTATGAAATAAGAGATAAACATACAGTATGAGATGATATAAACACGGTTGAGATCAATCAAGTGTGTTGAAGCAAGCGCCGTTTATTCATCTTCAGAACAATATACAAACGGATTTACATCTAAAAAAAACTGCAAGATCAAAAGTGTCTAGTTTCCAAATCCGCAATTTGCAATTTAGATAATAATAACCTCTGTATATGAATATAATTTTCTTCAATAATGAGAAACACGTTTCACGAATAGAGAAAAGAGCGTAAAGCATGAACTTTGTAGACAAAATTGATACTGTAGAGATTTGATTACTTTCCACATTATCCCTCTTCCTAGTTTGTTTACAATATCAGCTAACAAGAAGAGACGATGTATCACCCATTATTTATTGGCAATCTTCGGCCTTGTTTACTCGAATATACGAGGTGACGCGACGGTCACCTGCAAGTAAGCCCCAAGGTGGTGTTTACAGGCACGTCGTGTGACAAGACCAAAAAAAGAAGCGTTCAGTAAATGCTGTAAAGCCTGCCCGGCGAGGAAACTCAAGGATTTATCGAGTAAACGTTCGCGTGAGTATAATGCGTGCTCGAAAGACTATAAGAGCGACAGGAGTACAGGGCGTGTTTCTCTTCTCTTCTCCACCGTTGTTTTATATCCTGTGACCCAGGCTAGCCAAGCACATTTAACTTTACTCGATGTATAGAAATACACGGTAAGAGGCCGAGCCTAAATTACATCAAGTTTTTTTTTAAATATTCATGAATTTATTCAGGGGTCATACACAAGGAAGGGGGTGTTCGGTAAAATCGTACTGTTCTAGCTGAACTTTCAATCTGAAAATATAAATTTTGCACAAAAATATTTTTATTAACACATCGTATTTTCTAAAATTAATTTCAACAATACTCTTTTCTGAATGTAAACTTTACTTAAAATCAGCTTCCTTGAAAAAAGATCTTAAATCGGGTATCATTTCTTGTTGGTCCAATAGAATTTTCTCTATATAAAAAAGTTTGCCAAGTGAAAATAGCTGATAATACATATATTATGGATCTGCAATATTAGCTTCTGGAGTTTGCCTAGTGACAGGCTGGAAGCGTAAATATTTTTTACTGTTTTATATGAAAATTAAAAATTTGATCGCTCCACTTTAAAGTAAAAAAATTGTAGACGATAATGTGCTGTCTGAATTTCAACAGATCTGAATAATCTTTTATATCAATCAAGCAACTTTACTCTTCACAATGTAAATATAAATTATGATTTCAAAATGCGTTAAATATCGGAAGGTAAAAAATTTTCCTCGCTAGAAAAAAAAATTCGCACAATCCGAGCGCTGATAATACATGTTGAGTCTAGCAAATAAATATAATGTGACTTCCTGAAATGATCTAACTCTGAAACTTTCTAATAATGATGTTGCCCTCCTACTATTTTTTGCAAGTCTCGCGAAGTTTCTCGTTTTTATTACTGCTTTAAAGTTTTACTGATTCGTTTAATTAAATCGCGGACGAGGTATAAACTTCAGGGCAGGTAGTAAATTCTTATACGAGAGCCTCGACAAAGCTGTAAAGTTAGTACGTGCGACTCGCTTCGGCGTGGTTTGCGTGAGTTTACATCGTTACAAGTCGCTCACAGACTCGTATAATAATCCCCCTTCGAGGGGTTAGACCGCACTACAAGTTCGCACCTCTACTCCAGTCTCTCATGTAAGAGTGTAAGGTATGTACATCTTTGCATTTTCACTCTGGTGTGATGGACGCTTAATTAGAGATTTCTCGGGTCGAGATGAAGTTCAGAATGATATTCGCAAGACGTTTCCTTCAAGAATTTCAGGCTAAGTGCACTCCAATCCCAACAGTTAAGTAATTTCCACGGCGAAAGTTATCATTTTCGTCCATTCTTCTCATTATTTTCTGAATCTAACATCACATTTAATTAACAAACTTACTTGCAAATGAAATTCTTAGTTAAAAGGCTCTAGTACATTTATTAATTAAGAACTATTTATTCTGAATGCAACCACTAAAATTGTACATTTAAATTTTCAAATTAGGGGCCGTTCAAAAAGTACGGCAAGCTATTTTCAACCATTATTCCGCCCCTCTTTTTGTTCGTCCCAGATCATCACATAAAGCCCTTTCATATAAAATTAACTAACTAAAAAGTTATGTTTTCAGGCTAAGAAGACGAGGGTTTCAAAGATAGGTTGACTTTTACACGCAAAAAATAATTAATTTTCTATCAATTAATCATGTTTTTATGTATCATAAAAATCATGTTTTTTCACTTTTATCTTAGTGAATAGTGTAAATTTGTGAAAAAGTTTCAAATAAAAGTTGTAGATCCTTTGAAAATACATATTTTATGTACAATATATTTTTACTCTACGACTGAGGGTTTTCGAGAAAATAAGGGAAATGTCGATACGAAGTGTAGAGTTGCTTCGGTCACAAACGACCCTCTTCCCAGCGTTTCATGGGGGGCGGAAAGGCATCCCAATGACTGGTCACAAAAATAACTTAGGTCATACATGACCCATTTACAACATGTCATGGAGGCGGGAAGGCATCCCAATGACTGGTCACAAAAATAACTTTAATAATATACGATCCCCTTTCCAGCGTTTCATGGGGGCGGGAAGGCACACCTGTGACTGGCCACAGAAATAACTTAAATAACACACGAGCCCCTTTCTAGCGTCTCATGGGGGCGGGAAGGCACCCCTCTGACTGGTTACAGAACAGGCTCAACTTTCCAAAAAATTTTTTATGTCCAGTATTTCTGCGATTTTCAATATTTAACGTCCATCCAGCCTCCCAGGAATTTTCCATACAATTTAAGTCGCACCACTAAACATTTTGAAGTATATTTGTGATTTTTCATATTTATCGTCTATTTTGTCGAAAACCAACAGTCGTAGGTTAAAAACATATTCAACAGAAAATATGTATTTTCAAAGGATCTACAACTTTTATTTGAAGCTTTTTTATAAATTTTCACTATTCCCTGAAACAAATGTAAAGAAACATGATTTTTATGGGATTTTCATGGTTTTCACCATGAAAATGAATTTTTCGGGTATTTCTACTATCATATTCGTGATCAGCGCGTCAAAACACATAGGTATACGAAGTTTCGAATTAATCGGAGGTAAGCGCTTTTCGGAACTTTATCCAAAAATTTAATTGTCAACTCAAAAATATGAATTCTCAATGAAAAATGTAAAAGTTGAATGTTCCACTAAAAACCATCAATTTTTAAAGCAAAAATTGATTAGTTAGCAATATTTAATAAAAAAAAAAGATTAATTAGGAATCAAAAATAAAAAGTAGAATTTTCAATTGAAAATAATTAACTTTCATTGAAAAATAGTTGAATTTTCTTATTTGGTTTTCTTATTCATTTGACATTTAAGCGAGAAAACTTGAAAAGGGAAAAGTTTGTGGAAAAAAGGGAAAAAGGACAATTATTTTTTTAAAAGGTTGAAGAAGGAAACAGGGTTATTCACATTTACATTTTCCATTTGTGATGCCACATTGCTCGTTAACCCATCATCACTACATCAAAAATTAGCATAAAATCTGTTATAACCCTCCTTCCCCTCCACCCATCACGGGGCTGACGGAGCGTAGGTTAACTGTCTTTTTCGCTCCTTAAGAAGTGTGAATATAAAGGAATTAAAGTAGGCGAAACACTTGCCTATGAAAAACAAATAAAGTTTTTCCACATGCGAGTTTCACGCTTGCTCTAATTCCTTCATATTTGTTTTCGCTCCTTAAGGAGCGAGAATAACCCTCGTTTCGCCGACCTACAAAAATGTTTTCAGGGGGGGGGG
>NC_046660.1:99623468-99624523 GCF_010883055.1 Belonocnema kinseyi | reverse complement strand
GGTTTCGGCGTAAAAAATCAATCGTTTTGCGATTTTTTTTAAGAGTATAGATTGAGCAAATGTATTTAAACATTTTTTGTACATTATTAAGAATACTTTTGGCAATATTCTGTAAATTTTTCATTCGAAAATATTTAAAAACAAGCTGGTGACAGAGATTGTCCGAGAACGTTTTGGAAAAAAAAACTATTCACGGTGTTCACTGTATCTCGGTCGGAAATTATCGGAAATCAAAAACCATTTAAATTTACTCAAAGTATCATCAAATCCTTCTCCCAACGTTCTCTGATTATTTTTTTTTGCATTGTAAAATTTTTGGTGGTCATCTAAGGTGTAATCTGCTATTTTCCACGAAAAATTCCACCATTTTGGGGGTGGAAAACACCCTTAATGTAAAAAAATTGTTAACTAAACTTTGGGAGGAGGTATTTTATATATAGAAAATGTGTACCAAGTTTGAATTGAATCGGTAAAGTAGTTTTTAAATGACAGTGAACACGGACTTTGAAAAAGTAGCTATGAGAAAAACGCGTTTAAAGTTTTAGAAGCCCACAGCTGTTAGTGCTGTAGTGCTAGAGGACAGGACACTAACTAGACAATAACTTCGAGAGTTTTGCTCAGATCAACTTAAAATTTTGGGAGTATATTCTTGAAATGTTTAACAATAAGAAAAGACAAACAAAAAAATCGTTTTTTTGAAAGTGTAATCCCCCCCCAATAAATAGTCACAAATGTGCATTATCATGGCCTGCGGCGGAAGAATTTAGCGAAAGATCAAAATGTTTATTAAAAAAATTGTGACTAATTTTTTTCCGAGACTTAGCATAATTCGTGCACAACTTGCAAGGTTTCGGGAATCAAGCGAATTTTGAGCAAGCAAAAACTGTCAACGAGAAAGTTGTTCCGGCAGGTTCAAGGAAATTTTCTGGAAAGTTTTAGCTCAATTGGAATAGTACCAGGTGTATACATATGAAACCGGTATTGCCATTTAGCGGCCAGTAGGCACACTTGTAGGCACTGTCGGAACTTACCATTTGTGCTAATTGACGTATTGT
>NC_046660.1:99622312-99623368 GCF_010883055.1 Belonocnema kinseyi | reverse complement strand
CGAAAAAGATTACTCTTGGAACTGGGTACAGTAGGTATACTAGCTTCCGCTTCAGAGTTCTTTTCTCTTACTAATATTCTGTAAATTCAGGTTTTTAGCCTAGGTTAGCACAATATTAGAAGATACTTGAGGATGGTTAGTCCTCAAGATCCGATACAGCATTCTACCAGCGTGACCTATCGATGGCCTGGATTGATTATCGGAAAGCTTTCGATTCTACATCCCATAGACTTATCATCTGTCTTTTGGAAATCTTAAACGTTCATCCGCAAATAGTTGGGTGCATAGAGAGATTGATGCCGCTTTGGAAAACTAGATTTATTATCTCATCTGGCAAAAATCGTGTGACAACTAACAAGTTCACGTTTCAGAGAGGTGTCTTTCAGGGCGACACCATGAGTCCACTCCTCTTTTGCCTTACATTATTGCCACTATCTCTAGCACTACGCCATTCCGACGGGTACTTGTGCGGCAAACCTGCAGATCGAAAGTACAAGGTCACTCATGTATTTTACATGGACGATATTAAGATCTATGCTAAAAACAGAGAGCAACTGCATCTAGCTCTGGGGATTGTCGAACGATATACTAAGGAAATTGGAATGGAATTTGGGTTAGACAAATGCACCAAGGTTTATTTGAATCCAGGAAAACTTAATGGCATCCCTGAAGATCCTGAGCTCGTTGATAGAAGCGCCATACGACACCTGTGCGCTGGAGAGACTTATACATACCTGGGCGTGCCACAGAGCCGCATTCAGGATGTGACATCTATAAAGGACACTCTCCGAAGCAGATACAAACGTCTCATCCGACAGATTTGGTCTTCCGAACTGTCGGCGAGGAACAAAATATCTGCAACGAACATCCATGCCGTCCCGGTACTACTCTATTCATTTGGAGTAGTTCCATGGACGAAGTTCGAGCTCAGATCTCTTGATATCGGGACAAGATAGGTTATGCACATGAACAAAAGCATGCATCTTAAGTCTTCCGTTCCGCGACTGTACATCTCACGCCGTAAAGGTGGTCGCGGAATATTGAGTCTTGAATGTC
>NC_046660.1:99606908-99622212 GCF_010883055.1 Belonocnema kinseyi | reverse complement strand
GGTAAAAATATAGTGAAGTTTTCCAATCACAAGATGGAAAATAATTCGAAACCTACTAATTGTAGAAAACGAAAGACGCATGAAAGTTTGTAGGAAAGAAATTTTCTTAAATGCAGCAGAAATGCGATATGCAATAATAAATTAATCAATTATTTCTTGCTTAATATACATGAAAAATATCTTTAAAACAAATTAAAATATATTTCTAAGTATCGCAGTAATGATAATGATGATACTATTAAATAAATACATTATTATTCTTTATGGAAACATGTGAGTCATAGAGGAAAATAATTATTTGATAAATATTCTATTTTTGGTGCAACTATTTTTGAAACTGCTTTTTACAAAATTGAAAAATAAAATAAAACAGTGCGATTTTATAAAATATTCTTAGAAATTCTTAAAAAAAAAACGCTTCGAAATACCAACATTTGCAGCAGTCTGAATAATATTTTCAAAATTTATATTTTCGGTGAACAAACTAAATTATTATTATCTTTTATTATAATAATATTGTAATTATAATATAATAATTAGATTATAATGTTATATTATGATTATCTTTAGCACTAAATTATTAATTTATACATTGAAAAACACTCTTTATACTTAATAAACAATGATTTTATATTTACTGTTTTTAATCACAAAAACTCGGCTGTCTGTGAGACACACTTCTACTGATCGCTGGGGCAGCGGATTACCGGTCGGGGTAGTCTACACGGGAGAAAATCCATTGCGCCAGCAAATTAAAACATTAACAGTTTGTTAAATACTATTCCAATTGATCTAAAACTTCCCAGAAAACTTCCTTGAACCTTCCTGAACAACTTTCTCACTGTATCTCCTTTTTGCATCCGGAGCCTCAATTATAGTCTGTAGTGGATTATGAACAGTAGCAGTAGCATGGATGAAGGGGGTGTTAGGTAAGATTGAGAAGAATAGAAGGAAGGAGGAACAGGAATGGAGAAGAAAAGATTGTAGATAGGAGAGGAAGTAGGTTTAAGAAAGCTGTAAATATTTTAGATAGGAGATAAGTAATAGGTCTTAGTCACGGAGGCAGAAGCGAATAATGCGAGGCATAGCGAAAAAATAGCGACACGCGTGCGAGGCGGGGCGAGG
Source organism: Belonocnema kinseyi (assembly GCF_010883055.1). Lineage (NCBI taxonomy): Eukaryota > Metazoa > Arthropoda > Insecta > Hymenoptera > Cynipidae > Belonocnema > Belonocnema kinseyi. The sequence goes on along the minus strand of NC_046660.1, from coordinate 99,621,087 downwards.
AATGCTAGGCTGTAAAATCTGGAAGTGTAAGCAAACCAATAAAAAAAGACGAAAGAAATTTTAAAAAGAGAAGGAAAGGGATTTGGTTGGTTGCCTTCTCATTTTTTTTCTCCTTTTTTATCTTTGTTAAAAATTTTTTTTTCTTTTTCAGGAAAAAAGGCGTTTTTTCAAATGACAATTGGAAAATTTTATGTTAGTTGTCGAAATTCGGTCCTTTTATTTTCAGGAATTCTATGCATTCACAACTATATGTAAATCTGTTGAAAACTTGAAATTTAATAAATAAGTTATCCAAATTAACAACTAGCAAAACATCTAATACAGTGAAACTCTTATATAGCACCAATTTTGGGGCTGACGGTGGGTAGGAACTAACTCATTACAGCCCGCTTCCCTTTTGTTTGTTCACGCTTGAGTGCTCGCTTGAGTGACAACCGCAGGCCTCGCGTACCCCGCGCAGCTCCTGTTACACCTACCTGCGGCGCGGCGGAAATCTCGGAAGGGCTATAGAAGAGAAGGCTAGTAAAGGGCTTCACTGTATGTTATTTTCTGTGATTCTTGGTCTATGTAAAGAATAAAAAAATAGACAAATACAGGTTTTTAAATTTTAACTCTTCTCGTTTGTCAATTTCTCCTCCGCTCGCTTGTCCCTACTCCTTGTCTCATCTCACGCACACACATACGCGACCGGCTACGCCTACGACGCCGAACGCGGCTTCACGCAGAAGAGAGGGTTATCTGACACTTCCTGTTTGCTTCCCCTATACACGTAAACGAGACGTATCGTAGCGTCTACTTTATTAGTAGAAAGAACAGTTACATAAAATGATAGCCTACTAGAAAATTGAGTGGCACATCTTACCCCCTACGCCCATCTCGCCACAATTATTCGTAATAAAAAAAAGGTAAACCTTTGATGTTGTCCCTGAATTTTTTCAAAAATTGGAATACCTTTCCATTTTGGTTGATAGTGTCCCACAGGGATTAAAAACATTAACGAATGTGTAATTTGGATTGCTTAAGTTCCTATTACAAGTTAGTAATCATAACCACTAAAAATTAACGTAACCAATTAACAGACTGACTAAGTGCTGTGTTAAATCTGACTCTATTTTTTTTCTAACTGTTGTTTACCTCAAGGCAATAAAATGCGGCACTTACCTGAAACAGATAAATAAATTTTCATTAGTAAAGTTCGCTTGAAAATAAACCCTTGAATATATTATCCATCTACTTTCAAAGTTACCAATAGTACATTTCGATATCTGTGTGAATGGTGATTATTTAGCGAATGAGACTTTTCTCACTCGCTTCGCTCGTGTGAAAAACGTCTCATTCGCTAAAAATCACCTCTCACACAAATATCGAAGTATTTTATACCGCGAAATGCGAAAAAACCATGTCAAAGTTGAGATTTTGAGGTTAGAGTAGTATAATGTCTATTTTCTTAGAATTTTGGGCAAATTCAACTCAGTTATCTAGGAATTCCGTTCAATAGAGATTTAATCTCATCATTTTCTGAACATCTCCCCTTATATTTAAGTGATCGAAAAAGGGTGACAATCTAATCAACTAAGAGATATTCTTGATACTGATTTGCATAAATAGAAAATCCTTTGAATACGTAGTCACGTGTCACTAAACAGATTCCTCGACTACTGAGCCACTACCGTATTTTACTTAGGGGTAATAAGAATTTGAAGGAAGCTGAGAAAGGCAATTGGTTCACGCTATTTTGAGCACACGCAAGAAACTCTTCTAATTACGAAGGGGCAAGAATTTGCAAATTGAAAAATCGGACTGTAATTTCAGAAGGGATTGGTTCGTTCCGAATTAGTTAAAATTATTACGCGAAAAGTTGTCCCTAAAAATAGTCAATAGTTTTTCATTTAGTAAACAATAATTTATTCAATAAAATAGAATTGTTTATAATCCCAAATGTTTAAACGTGAAGATGATGAATAAATTTAAAATTCAGGATTATGAACATAGCTTCTGTATTTTATTTTACAAAATAAAACTAAATATTCCTTGCTTAAAAAAAAGGTTAGAAGAAGTGTAAATAATTTGATTCAGTAAAGTACATTTACTTTGAGAAGAAGTTTTTCAGTTAATCTCAGTTTCCTCTATAATCATAGGTTATTCTGATAAAATTAAATTGTGATTAATGTAGCAAATTCTTTGAAAATTGAAAGCATTTTATTGAATCAATTCAGTTTGTTCTATTCACAAATACATCTTGATGAGCGTATCAAATTTTTTGGTAAGATCTATCAAACAATAATTTCGATGACTCAACCTAAATGTTTTGTTCCTTCTTTCGTTTAAAAAATTTTAAAAACTGTAAATATGAAAATTAAAAGTGGCAAAATTTTAAAATTAAAAGTTAAAAATTAATCACATTCAATTTTAATATGACCGAAATTGAAGGATCTTAAATTTCAAGCATGCATGAAATTGAAAATAGTTAAATGTGAATGCCTTAAAGATTAAAGAAGTTTGACTTAAAAACTGCATAATTTTAGTATCCTTCGTGTTCCACGAGGAGGTTAAACCTCATCTAATTAGAAGATGCTTGCGTATGAAATTTTCTGGTTGATAATAGTTCCAGGCACCCCCTGAAAGTTTTCAGACTCAAACGAATATCATCGCTTGAGCCCTTTTAAAAAAGTCCATTTTTTATTTTTTAAATTGTGATGTGCAGGATCTTCATACAAGTTCACAGTAAAAGTGTCTTCGAAGTTCTTTTTTTAAATTTTTAATTTAATTGAATAGTGTTCTATATTTGAAGTACGATAGCGAGCATCATTTAAAAATTTCTTGTAAAAATCCAGCTTCTAAATATACCCATTAATTTTTTATTTTATTCCAGTATATGGATTACAATTAGCTTGAATTCGGAGATTTATTTGGGCAACTAAGTACTTCAATCAAATAAAAAAAGTATTGGGTGTGTTAGGGTGGTCCAAATTTGTACCTGTACAAATTTGACCTTCGATTTTTGGTGATCGATCCCTATTTTTATTAAGTCGTTATACATTAGCCCGTGTCTCCAAGCTTTTTAAAGTATCATGGGTTTGTAAATGGTGAAAGCTAGTTTTTCGAAAAAATGGAAAAAAGTAAGTACTTTTTATCAACTTTTTGTTATTGAAAGTTTAGGCATCTCTTAAAGAATGTTCAAGGAATACCTTCCACCCAATAGACTTTAGTTTTGACACCTACAAGCCCCTTGTATTTTGCCCAGAAAATCCTTAAAAATGGAAGATGGTGTTTTGTGTACAATTCATGCCAAAAACGATTTTTTTTTTAGTTTCTCAAAATTAATTATTTTTATTCAATGAGTCAAAAGTTTTTAAGTATTTTGTAACAAATTTTTCACTGTTTAAACTATTTTTCGCCTGCAAATCGCGAAAAGTTATTATTTTTCGGGATAAATTATACAGTTAATGAATTTCAAGAGTAATTTACTTCAACATATTTGGTACGTATTAAAATAACTTTCCTTTATTCAAACAATTTTCCCTACAAATCGTAAAAAATATTAGTTTCTGGAATTAATTACAAAATTAACGAATTTTGAGAGTATTAAATTTTTTAACAATATTTGACCATTACATAAACAATTTACATTTGTTTAAACAATTTTTCTACTGAGAATCGTGAATAAATTATAATTTTCTGGAATTAATCACACGATTTCTAGTTTCTTTGTATCTCTTACACTATGTAGCTTAGTATTTAAGATTTTCTTATTTTGGATCTTATACCAAACTTTTTCAAATGATGATTTTTTTAACAAATTTATTTATCTGTGCAAAAATTGTTCAATCAAACGATTATTATTTAAATAATTGAAAATTAGTTAGATAATACTTAAAAACTTGTTACTTATCGAATAAAAGATATTTAATTTTCATAAAATAAAAAAATACAGCCTTTAGCATGAATTTTACATAAACTGCTATTTAGTATATTTTGGAGCATTTTCCAGCTACAACATAAGGGAGTTGGGGGTGCAAAAACTGACGCTTATTGGGTCAACATTATTCCTTAAACATTCTTTGAGAGGTGATTAAACCTTAATCTACAAAATGTTAATAATGAGAAGTTCTTTTTTCAATGTTTTCTAAAGACGAGCTTTTCCCAGTTAAAACCCCATGTTAAATTCACAGTTCCGAGGGAATGGGTTATTGCTAACTAATTTCGAAAAATAGGGAATTTTGTTTTTACGGAAAATGAAGAAATAGGTGGGAGGGGGATAGATCACCAAAAATCGAAAGTCGAATTTTTGGAACACGCGAGTATGCGTTCATAAGCTTTATTTTGTAAAGAAATTTTTAAATGATGATTTGAATCCTATTTTATAAAACAAAAACATAAAATTTGTTAATTTTTTAAATAACTGTGAAGCAACTTTTACCATCAACTTGTTGCAAATGGTTCCAGGGGACCATAATCAGCAAAAAATCGTAATCGTCCTATATAAAATTTGGTTTAACCCAATCTTGGTTTATTATCCGGAAAATTTTGAATAAGATTTTATTCAAATTCAAATAACCAATAATTGCTGTTAGTAGCGTAGTGCATAACAATTTTTATTATTGAACAAAATGTAGGGATTATGAGTCTATTGCAGGCACGCGCACCGGTATATACGGTCCACTGAATTCTGTCCGCAATGAAGTTGCACTCGCCGCCTCATGGTGATCGCTGTTTATTATACATTTACCGAATAAACAACGAATCGAAGCAAATACGAGAAATGTAGGCGATGCCACGTCACGGTTCGCAATACGTATCAAATCCCGTACTTTAATCAGCCAGAATTATGGTTCGTCATGTTGCAGTTTTAATGGATAAGCTAACTCTATGTGATTGCACTTCCTTCGCTGCATTGAATATACTAAATCCTAATTCAATAACCAAAATCTATAAGTCCGTTAAGCTGGTAGAAAAACATTTAAAAAATGTGCTAACAACGTATCGGGAACTTAGGGCTCATTTAGGGCTAATTTAATGCCCTATGCCAAAATGAATGCTCTCCATTTAAACAAAAAAAACCGGTAGCGGTGCTCAGGTTAGCTTACCCCATTAAGCCAGCAGAACCACCCGTGCAGAAATTGACAAATATTTGCCCTATTTTCGACTTGTGACAGATCGGGCACACTATTTTGTGGATTGTCAATGTGGCCCCGGTAGACTAGACCTCGGCTTACCATTATTGCCCCAGTTTGTCCGTTTTTGTGCTTCAACTTTAAGCACGGACGACTTTGTTATTTATGCTTGAAAAAATCTGCAAATTTATTGGCGGGTATTTTTAAGTATGCTTTTTCAGAATCTGACCCGAAACTCTTGAAAAAACCACCTCTTGTCACCCTATTTTTCAATTTAAAAAAACCTGATTTTTTAAGGTTTTTTTTAAATCGCATTTTCGATGCGAAATAAGTCTTTGGCAATAGCTGAAACCACAAAAACTCCGGCTAAAAATGTCCAAATAAAGTTGTACACACACAAAATTAATTTTTCATCATTAAGGTGTTATACGACCACCCCTAAAATGAGAAATTTACGAAAAACTGCTATTTTACGGATTTTCTAGAAATAAAAATAAATAAATAAAAAAACAATAAGAAGAACATATAATAAGAAAGAAAAAGGTTCTTTATAAACATCTACCTCCATGCGGTAAAAACTGGAAACATTGTTATTGAAGACATGGCTAAAGACGTTCCTTGCGCAAGCACATACAAAAATTTCGAACCTGTTTATCAAAAAAATATTGAAATAAAATTCTACTTGAATCAAATTCTACATATTTTCAAAATTTCAACCTAACTCAACTTTTATTTATTTTTAGAACTAAATTTATTTTCAATTATGTGGTATTGAAAATAGTATTTTTGAAAAACTGCCGATTTTCGCCCTTTTGGACTATTTTATGGGGTGTTAACAAAATGTAACATTAAATAACAGATGAAAATATGTTTTCTATTATCTGTGATATGTTTTCCCCCATTTTTACCTGTTTTCAAAAGTTGAACCAACTTTTTTCAGAAAAATCCGTAAAACAGCTATTTTTTGTAAATATGTTATTTTAAGGGTGATCGTGCAACTCCTTGATGACGAAAAATACATTTTTGTGTGAGTACAATTTTATCATTTAGACATTTTTAGCTGTAATTTTTGTGGTTTTAGCTATGCGATAAAAAAAAATACCTTAAAAACTCACGTTGTTTTCTTTTAATTGAAAAATAGGGTGGTAAGGGGTAGTTTTTTCACAATTTTCGGGCCAGATTTTGAAAGGGCGCACTTAAAAATACCCGTTCATACATTGGCAATTTTTTCAAGCATAAATAACAAGGTTATCCGTGCTTAAAAATGACGGACAAAAACAGACAAATTGGGTCAATAAGGGTAAACAGCTGATCTCGAAAGTAGATGACACCCAATTAATTACGGGGCCCAAAGTGAGTTGATTCTATATCTCCCAAGTTACAATTTAAAGTGTCCAACGTCAACAATATTTCAATTAATAATTGAAAAAGTGACCAAATAAATGAAAAAATGCCAAAAGCGAGTAGAAGACGAGTGCGTAGGCATCGTATACTTCAAAATACTCCTGAGCTACATGTTCAAGACAGAAAGTAAAATAAAGTATGTTAGAATGAAACCTAACCTCGAAATGAGGTTATTTATATATAAGAAAAGAAGCTGAAGTAATATTTACTGTGTTGAATGTGAAAACGAATTACATCAACAATGACGTTATAAGAATATTTATTTCCACGTATGTTTCTGTGATTTGACATAATCGGTATGTGAATAAAACCTATACTTATTGTAGTACAATTGCTGTTGTAAAAGAAAATTAAAGAGCCAGTGCAATATTACAATTCGTTTATTTCAAAATAAATTTTTCCATGTAAGTTCGACTTTTTCCGTTTTCTCCAAAGAAGTTGTTTTCAAACTGATTCTTATATTCTGGAAATTCAGTTTAAGAGGCGCCATATACGATTTTAATATTATTTTATTTAAAAATCCCTTTTTATTAGGAATATTAAAAATAAATTAATATAAGCCCAATCGGGACCAGACCGGGTTAGCTATCTAGGCGCTGCACTTAGGCCACGAACGGGTATCGCGTTTTATTTCGATTCTGGCCCCATCTAGATAGCCCGATTTGGGAAAAATTCTGCCCGATCGGTCCCCGATCAGATCCTCATTGATATTTCTGCACGAACACACATAGAAAAAACAAATTTCTAAAAATTTCTTTGCTCTATAATTTAGGGCTCATTAAGAGCTCGCTTAATGCCCTATTGCTATATTTAATTCTTCGCAATTTTTAGAAAAAACCTGTGGTCATGCTAGTTTAACGTTAAGCTAGCAGGGTCACAAATAGAAAAAAATCACTAAGGCAATATTTCTTTGCACAAAAATTTAAAGCTCTTTTAATACTCTATTACTAAATTTGATGCCCCATATTTTTTAAAGAACAACCTGTGGTCCTGCTAGCCTAACGTTAAGCTCGCAAGACCACACATAGAAAAAAAACCCTGTAAATCCTATAAATGAGCCTTAAATGAACCCTAAATTATTTTAGAAAGGAATAATGCGCAAGTCCTTTTTTTCTCTGTATGGTCCTACTAGTTTAACGTTAAGTTATCATGCTCACAGGTTTTTTCGAATAATTGCAGAGCACTAAATTTTGCAATAGGGCATTAAGTGAGCCCTAAATGATTTCTAAATTATTGTGTAAAGAACTATAGCCTAAGTCTATTTTTTTCTATGTATGATCCTCCTAGCTTAACGTTAAGCTAACAAGACTACATTGTTTTTAAAATGAGGAGCAACTAATTTGGCAATACGACATTAAATGAGCCCTAAATAAGTCTTAAATTATTGAGCAAAGAAATATTACCTAAGTGATTTTTTTCTACTTATGTGTGGTCCTGCTAGCTTAACTTCAAGCTAGCATGACTATAGTTTTTTTTTAATTGTGGACCATTCAAGTTGGCAATAGGGCATTAAGTGTGCCCTAAATGAGCACTAAATTATGGTGCAAAAAAATATTGCGACATGCGTCTTTTTCTGTGTGTGGTTCCGCCAGCTTGACGTTCAGTTTTCAGGTTCACATGTTTCTTTCAAATACGGGGCATCAAATTCGGCAATAGGACATTAAGTGAGCCCTAAATGAGCGTTTAGGGGTCATTGTAGGGACTACCGACGAAAAAAAAAATATTTTTGTGAATTTTTTGTGAAATTACTGATAAAGATATTGATGTAGGATTGGTTACAGATTGGTCCCGCCTTGTTGAAAAAAACTTAGAATTAGGCAATTGGAAAGAGAAAAATCAAAGTCTTAGAATGAGGACAATTTTTTATTTTTTTGGCCCCAATTTTTCTACTTTTGCATGTGTACTAAAAAATGTGTAGGGGTCTCAGTCATTGTCATACTTAACTTACAAAATTTGGATTTTTCTATTGAGGATGGCCCAGTTTCGAGATTTTTTCAACAAGCCGAACTTACCTACTTTTTGAGGCGTTTCGTTTGACTGACGTTTTTGTGTGTAAAAGCTGCATAAAATAAATTTAACAAATTTTTAATGTATTTTAAGATTGTATTTATTAAACCTAACAAATCCTACATCAACATATTTTTGAATAATGACCTTTTTAAGTTATTGTGAAAAGAAATCTTGCCTAAGCGCTTTTTTAAATGTGTGGTCCTGCTTAATGTTAACTTAAAGTGACTACAGTTTTTTTTTTAAATTGCGGCGTATTTAATTTGAAAATAAGAGCATAAAATGAGCCCTCAATGAGCTAAAATCTATGTTCGAATAAGGTATCATTTATTCATTTATAATTGTTAAAATCTCTTCAGAAAGCAGCGTGTAGGGTAAAGGAATCAATTACCAATAGGGATCATATTGTGCAAGGTCGAAAATAAGATAATTATTGAATTAAAATCTTAACTGAGATTCAATTAATGACTTCTACTAAAGAAAAGCATATTTAAGTTTAAGTTTGGTAGAAATGAACTGTTTCTTCGACAAACGTTTCCGCCTCGATAGTTGGATTCGTTACCCTATTGTGTTATTAATTAATATGGCAACTTACTGAACTTTCTTTCACTTGGATGCGAAAAAAGATTCTCCAAATTGAAAATTATTCACAATTAGAATTATACGCCTGCTTTTTCTGTGATACTCTTTTAAATAATTTAAATTCGAGACATTTGTTATTGTGACTAATATAGGAGTTCGTAAATTGTATATGGTCATGTAAATTATTTTTAACAGGCTGAAGAGAACTAAGAATTAATCATCACGTTTCTACTCTTATGAAATTCAATTTTGACACGAGAGTACATATTCGAAGAACATTAGTAGTAAACTATGAATACAAGGTATTACATTTTCGATGCAGATCTTCAACTATTGCACAATAAAAAAAGTTAATTCGCCATACGGGAATACAGACCGACGCAATTAATTCGCCGAAAAAAAGATTCAGAGTACGTTTTCAATTTCACGAAACTCCATCATGCTTTCAATGTTTGCGAGAGCAAAAACCTGCTATTTGCACGCAGCTCACATAAGCACAGAAACTTGAATGTATATATGTGTAATTAATTTTTTCATGTGTGCTTTGATTTTACTCTTTAAAAACATGTGTCTTTTTGCAAGCTTAAATTAAATTTTTCACTAATATATTACCACATTTTGCACAAAGAAATTTGAACTCCTTTTGAGTCGAATATTAAGCCTTGGTTGAAACGCAGTATTTTTAGTCATAAGGGGCTTAAATTGAGTTGTTAAACAAAAGAAAATAACAACAGGTTGCCTTGACAACGGCTGAAGTAAGACCAGAAAAAAATTAAACGTAGTAAAAGTTAGCATAATTATTTTCGGTGTGCACACTTGAAATTATTCAAACGTTTAATTACATATTTCATACTATAATAAAGATTTGCTTCGTCAAGCATAAATAAGTTAAAACAGTATTTTCTAATTGTCAATGCTAACTGTCAAAAAGAAGTTTTAAAAAATAATAATAAAATCAAGTTAAAAGATAATATTGTAATATTTTTCAACATTTTTATGCTACAGAGTAGCACCCTTATTCAAGAATTCGACTTTCGATTTTTGTTCAACGGTACCCAACAATTTCTTCTTTTTCGGAAAAAGAAACATGAGGTTTTCAATAGGAAAAGCTTAGTTTTTGAAAAAATGGAAAAATAAGTGCTTGTTATTAACTTTTTGTAAATTAAAGTTTGGTCACCTCTTAAGGAATAATTTGCACCCAATAACTCCCCCCTAAAAAGGTATTTTATTTTTTCTAAATTAATGATTTTTATTCAGTAAAATACAAGCTTCCCAGTTATTTAAACTAATTTTCTATTTTTAAGATAATTTTTTTCACATGTAAATCGTGATAAGTTATTATTGTTTTTAATGCATTATACAGTTGACGAATTTCAATAATAATAATAAAAACAGGAATTTTCTGCACCTTCTCTATGAAAAGACGCAAGTGAATGATTACGAATTGTTTAAAAAATTAAAAAACATCTCTCAGAATAAATATCACTCTTAAAATTCATTAACTGCACTATAAACAAAATTTCTGGTAATTTGACCACTTTCAGATAACGAATATTCACTTTCAGTATAGAATTTAATTTTTATGTTATGTAAGTTTCCAGACAGATTCTGTGAAATTACAAATGCATTATGAATTTTAGGTGATGTTATTCTCACCAAAAATATTTGCGTTTTTATTCAACATGGTAACTTGAGCATCTACAGAAGAAACGTGAATAATGGTAATTTGACTAGAAATCGTAATTTTCCCTTTCAAATAAGGAATGCAGCAGAAAACAGCTTTTTAAACAAAAAAATTCTTGTTTAATATTTTTTATGAAGTTTGCAAATAAATTTTTTTATAATTTATACCGTTCTGAAACACGCTCTTTTACACATAATTGTAATTTTACCATTTTTTCATTATTCTTTGCAACTTTTAAACTTTACAATTACTTGTACTTATACTGCGTTCAGAGCTGTGCAAGTACGCCGTGTTATCAACTATCAAATTTAAAGACGTCAACAAATTCAACATTTTGAAGGTAGGTCCATTTATTACCTGCTCTGAAAGTCACAGATTCATAAGCAACAACTGCATTTCTACAACGCCTTGCTATATTGTCAGTCTAAAAGTAGTAAAGTTACAATTTTGTTTGGAACTTCTAGCATGCAAGCGGCATTCACCCAATAATCAAAGTAGTAAAATTGCACCAATTTTGTGTTACTAATTTTACCATTCTAAGCGATACTGATAAACAGCTATAAAATTTCGCTGATTAACAGTGATATACGCTGGTGTAAATTAGGGACATACTTATCGCTGATTCAGATTTAGAGAACAAGTCAACAAACATTTATGTTCGTTTCTCGGTTTCCTTTCTGGGATTTCAAACAGAAAGAAATAAAAAAAAGGCAAGCTTCAAATCATCTACTATATATACCGTCATTACTGTATGTATTCTTCAACTTTAGATTTCCATATAAAACAAGAGAAAATAAGGAAAAGAATTGTTCAAAGTCATGTTTCAATAATGAAACCATTGTAAAAAGGATTATTCGAAATCGAATTATTTTTAATTTGAAAATATTCCAATTTAAAGTTTTTATCTCAAAGAATTGAGGGGACGCCAAGGAAAAGAGCCCTATAGCGGAATCCACAGGGATAAGTATTGACGGTCAGGCTGTTTTCAAAACATGCCCCTGCAGAAATTTCCCCATCTTTCCCTAATTGATGTTGGGTTCCGATGGGGTCCCTATCAGAATATCTAGTCTAGAAAAAACTGGGTGGGACCCCTATCAGACTATCTAGTTCTAGAATGAACCGTTTGGGGCCCCTATCAGACTATCTAGCCTAGAAAAAACTGGTTAAGACCCCTATCAGAATATCCAGTCTAGAAAAAATTTATGGGTGCCCTGTCAGGTCATAGTAAAGAATTTCGTGCCTCGTATAGGTATGGCAAATCTATCTGTACCCTTTTTTTTGTTAAGAAAAAATTCCAACTTTATGAAAAATTGTAAATGTTCAGAAAAAATTACCTAAAACGAGTTTAAATATATAGGACCCTTAATATTTAAAGTCAAAATACTCGGAATCAATTAATTTTTATTTTTTAAATACCTTTTTTGGCATATCAATTAAATATTCAACTCAATTAAATATTCATCGGGTCATAGAAAGGGTCTAGACGGGGCCCTACTAATCATTGGGCGGTAAAAGGGCCACTCTCGTTAGGGCCTGCTTATATGTTCTAGCAAGAACCTGGCCAAAACAGCGTTAAAGAACTAGTTAGGCCCTCCATTTACATCGACCGGCACCCGATTAGTAATAGGGTAATTATTGCAGGGACCTACTAAGCCCCGATCGGAATTTCTACGTGGGTAGCTAGAATCGGAAATCTTAAGGTTGACTTTTAAAGAAAATTTCATGATGAATATTTTTTGTAAATAAATAATTGTTGTACAAATTTTCCATTTCGAATTATTTAAAGAAAATTTCCTTTTTTGCAAAAAAGAACTTTAGTCTTTTTTCAGTTCTATTCGCTGAATCTTTAGCGGGTTTTAATATTCTTCATTGAAATTTATATGCAACATTCTCCAACCTATTCTACGACTGTGAGAATGTTTAGAAAGTTTACAAAATATTTTAAGGTGGCTAGATGAATTAAAAAAAAAAGTTTTCCAAAATCTCGGATGCAAGAAGGTGTCAGTGAGGAGGTTTTTCCTTTAGAAGTCAAAGAAGTATTTTGCTGTGAGTCGACTCACACAGAGTTGTATATGTTTACAAAAAGACATTTAAAAATAACCGCCAACGGTAGCTATGAATTTGAAACTTTCTAAAAAAAACTTCTTGAACTTCTAAGGGATAACTTTCTCGCTTTAAGTTTTCTGAAAAAATCATATTAAAAACCTTCCTCATTGACCCCTTTTTTCATCCGAGATTTCGGGAAACTTTATTTTTTGTGAAAATTCACCTGAACTATTTATTAAACTTTCTTAACGTTCTCACAGTCGGATAATGTTGCATACAATTTTCAAAGCAAAATATTAGAACCCGCCAAAAATTCGGCGAGTAGAACTCAGAAAACCGAATAATTTTTGTTGTTGTGAAAAATGAATTCCGTTAAAGGCCCGTTTCGTTGGCGACCTCTCAATAATAAAAATTTTAAAATCTAACCCGAAGGGCTTAATATTGGGCAACTCAAAATTAGACTCGTAGCAATAAACTTGTCTAGTATTTGTATTACTTATGTGCAATGTAATATTCCCTGGGCACGTTAGCGCGCGCATATAGTGGTGCCGGAATAATATCGAATTAGATTTACATTTTCAGCTGAAAAAATATGAAAGAAGAAAACTGTCACGTAAAACGAGTTTCTCTTAGTGCGTAAGCATTCCTTAATAAGGTGGGACAAAGAAACTACTTTCCAAGTTTCAAGTTCACAATGAAATCACAGCTAGAGATAGTTGATGCACGATCCACAAAATGCCCACGCAAACTTCTCTGGCGGTCCATGAAGTGCGTGTGAAATTATGATGAAGATTTCAGAACGCTAAACTGAGGTTCGGAAATAACGCGATGAAATTAATTTTGATAACAGGACATAAGGAAATATGAATTAAATTTATTAAAAAACTTTTCAATGAAGAGATTATTCAAATTCATTCAATTTTAATAATTTAATTAATAATAATTTTAGAATAAATGTAAAGTATCAAAATGTGAAATAGCATTTGTTTAAGGGTATAGATTGTTGTACAAATAGAATAATTTTTCTCTGCAAGTTTAACTTAAATTCTTCATTTCGAAGAGAAAAATGATTCCCTAAAGGAATAAAAGTTGTCATAAGGATAACCGCAGAATTTCGCCGGGAGCGGGTGCTAATCTGAAAAATTGCACCCGCTTCCAGCGAAATCGCGGTAACATTTCAGCTATAACCACGTCTCACAACCGTGAGATAGGTGATTACAGTCTGTAAAGGAATCAATACAACGATCCAGCAAAAGCCTCGTGCACCCTAAGAACACAGAGTGACCCAAGGACAACCGCCTTCTGCATTTTTCCCGCAAGTGTTCTAGCATATTGTTGACAC
>NC_046660.1:99592775-99606808 GCF_010883055.1 Belonocnema kinseyi | reverse complement strand
GATTTTTTCCAGATGAGATAGTAAATCTGGTTTTCCAAAGCGGCATCAATCTCTCTATGCACCCAACTATTTGCGGATGAACCTTTAAAATTTCCAAAAGAGTCGGTACATTCCGGCTGCCTTCGGTACATGAGTATATTATCAATAGTTTTAGTACTAGTCCTAGTATCATTCCTCACTCAAACCCAAAAATAATAATTTTGACGATGACTTAGAAAAACGCGAATATATCCTAAACTACACAGCAAAAAAAGTACTTAATTTATATCGAAAATTCGGCTTATTTTCAGGTGTCACAAAAAGAAGCATACGCATTCTGAAATTAAGAATTAAATCTAAACATTAAATTAAGGGAATTAGATTCCTGAAATTCAGCTATGCTCGCTCTTCAATTAAGAATATATGTAAAGTGAAAGCTAATGTAACCTTAAGTCAATACTCTATCCGAACTGAAATTAAAGATAATATTCTAACTAAAAACCAGAAATTTCTCACGCCTAACAGACAGTCCTCAGCTGTTCTTATATAGTTATTCGTTTTAGAAAATATACAAGTTCGGTTCTAACCTGCAAGAATATACATGAAAAGAAAGAAAATGAAAAAAAAACGGTATAAAGGGTGGCTCACGTTGCCAAGTAAAAAGTTTCATGATACAGTGAAACTCTTCAATAGCCTTCCCTTCTATTCCTTCCTTTTCTAGCCTTCCTTTTCCGAAAATTGAAGCCGCGCCGCATGTTGGTGTAACAGGTGCTGCGCGGGATCTGCGGCTGTCAGTCAGGCGTGAACAAGCAAAAGCGGAGCGGGCCCACCGTCATTCCCGAAATTGGTGCTATAGAAGAGTTTTACTATAATTTAATTATTTTGATGGGTCGAATAATCCAAATATTGGCTGACAACTGGAACTGATTTTGCTACAGCATTTTTTTATATCCGTGAAACTAAAACTTCAAAAATTAAGGAAACATAGTATCACAGTATCATACACGACACTGACCAATGGGACATGGAGTATTGAAGTTGGACGCGACTAGGATAAATGGCCACGAGCTGTATAGCAGCGTAAGCGTTCTGTAACGTCAAGGAAGGTAGTATGAAACTGAAATTCAGGAAGGTATATTCCTCTATTTTAGGTAACAAAATCCTTGTTTGGTCTTGGTTTTTCGGGGTAAACGAATGTTCAAGATGCTTTACAGAAGTCGATGAAATGGTAAGGTGAACATTACCTTGACCATCATGACCTTCAGGTCAATTTTCAGCGTCACTTGAAGGTAAAGACAATTTTTCTTAGATTGAACTTGGTGCCCAGGTGAATTTTTTTTGTACACTTTAGGCTGTGGATTGTTATCACAACACCACTCGAAACACACCCAGACAGTAACAATTATTTCAAATAAGATGTAAAGACTGTGACTATGTATCAAGAATTTTAAGATCTCTGAAATATCATGCTTACCATATTACTCTAACGTAAGCCTTAAGGCCTTATCATATTTTGGCGCATATTAATTTTTGTCAATGGGCTTTGCAAATGGCATAGAATAATCCTAGTTTCTTTCGATATGTACTTTTCTCAGATGAAATTAAATTCTACAGCGACGGACAGCTCAATAGGCATAGCTGTCATTATTGGTAGGACGAAAATCCTCACTGGTACAGACCGATGGATCATCAAAATCGATGGCGTTTTATGGTGTGTTGCGGAATAGTAAATGGCTATTTAATTGGACTCTTCTTTTTTATCGAAACGTGGACAGATATTGCAGAACGCTGTCTTAGCAACAAGACGAAAAATGTGGCTTCAACAAGATGATGCTCCGAAACATTTTGCACCCATCGTACATGAGTTTTGTGAACTTAAATTTCTATGAGAGATGGATTGGACGAGGAGGTTCATTCGAATGGCCCCCCTGCTCACCAGATCTAACATCACCTGATTATATTTTATGGGGTTATATTAAAAATCTAGTTTATGCTCAGCAATCCACAACAAGAGAAGATCTGATGAAAAGGATTCGGGCAGCTTGCGCAGCCATTTCTCTTGAAACTTTGCTGAAAACTGTGGATGGTTTTGCAAGACTTCTACGTTTGTGTCTTCAAGCCAATAGAGAGCACTTTGAACAGTTACTCTGTGGCTTATTGTAACACGAAGGAATGATAAGGAGATCTAACTCCGTTTCGCCACTTGGACATAGAAACATTACCGTAAGTGGTAGGCACATTACCGGAAGATCTTTAATTTTCGTAAGCAGGTGCGCAGTTGTCCTTTTTTATACATGGAAAATAACTTTCTAGCATAAGTTAGAGAGGTTATGTTCGTTTGTTTTGATACAGGCGCCAACATTTTTTCAATTTCAAATTATAGTTTTTGAAATCGTACGTTGGAATGAAGAATACTGTTTCTTCTAACACTTTCAAAATCTTTGATCCTAAAAAAACCTGTATAATTAAACATATAATCGATCTAGTTGCCTAAGATCGCGGCAATTTAACAAATTTTGTCACTCGCACACTTTTCCATGTATAGGAATAGGATAACTGCGCACCTGCGCATGAAAATTTAAGATCTTCCTGCAATGTGCCTACAACTTACGGTAATGTTTCTATTACCAATTTCGAAAGGCTTCCTACTGGCAGTTGGGTCTCCTTATTATTCCTTCGTGAAGGGGACTCACGTTAATCAACCACCCGAAAAGTGAGAGGCAAGGGGAACTCACGGCAACAAAGCACCGCAAAGGAAACAGAACTTACTACGTCCACGTCGTTGTTTTTGGGTAACGCTAAAATAAGGACAAAGTCTCGTTTTTTTGTAACTAGTCACAGTGAAGTTACAATGTCAAAGTTGTCACTTGTAACTATATAGTGACAGTCTTCACATCGTATCCGAAATTATTGTTACTGCCTGAAATCTACAAAAAAATTGATCCAGGCACAAAGTTCAATCTAAGAAAAATCGACTTAACCTTCAAGTGACCATAAAAATTGCCCTGAAAGTCATGATGGTCAAGGTTTCATCGACTTTTGTGAAGCATCTTGAATGTTTTTTTACTGGTCGTTTCTTAGACATTTGACCTTAATTTTTTAACTTTCCAAGATCACAAAAACCATTTTTCCACGGGTTCATTTTGATGTGAAATTTCCTGCTCTTTTCAAATCCGCAGTCGAAAATGGGGGTTCTCATTTAAGAAAAGGGCCTTACCTCCATTTGACCTTGAAAATTGACCTCAGGGTCTAAATTGATGTTTCCCCTCGGTCCTGTTTAACCTTTCTCTGAACCATTTCTTCGTAGATAAAGTATTTTAGAAGATATTTGGAATTATAGGTTAAAATGGGTCACCGTGTATATAAACGAAAAGTTATTTAGGTTCTATTTAGCACCTCTTTTAAATTTATAAAGTGAATTGATGTAAGTCCACAGTTTGGCTACAGAGACTACTTTTAAGATTATGCAGCGGCTTGATGTTAGCCTCCCGTTTAGCTAACAACTAATTTCTAAACCATGCAGTGACTTGATGTTAGCCCATATTATTGCTGCCAACTACTTTCCAACACTACATTGGATCTAACTTGTAGTTCTGTAAGTAGTTTGTTTTAAAGATTTCAAGATATGCTAGTTTTTAACGGAGCTGGTCTTCTTTATCATACACCTTGAAAAAAGCTCACTTTTGGTTTCGAATCAAGACTTTTTTTCTGTGTTGGCTGGGCTGAACCCAATTTCCTGCGCTTAGGATTATCATAGCGAATCGACTTCTCATCGGCAGTGAAAATACGATGCAAAATAGTAAAACTTTCTGCAAATGCTGCATTGTTGGCACGTAAGCCAATATCTTTAATGCTACAAAAAATTTGCTATTTACTCTTCGGTAAAATGACACTTAATGAAAACTAAGGCCACATGATGAGGCTTCGACATGCATATAGTAATGATATGTCCCGATACGATATAGTAAAAGTAACTCAATCTTTTAAAAATCGCTCAAAATTAATGCACGCCCCCAATAATATTATATTTTTAGTGTGACATTCACCTGCTTTGGTTAAAAATTCCACTATTTAGTTGAAAATTTTATTATTTCATGGATAATGCAACTGATTTGCTAAAAAGTAATCTTTTTCAGTAAAAACTAGACTACTTGATTGAAAATTAACCCACCTTCTCAAAAAAAATGGTGAAAGATTCATCTTTATTCATTCGTTTTATTCTTTTTTTTTGTAGCAAATGGATTTTCTTGGCTGGAAATTCGTCCATTTTTCTTAACACGCAACTGTCTGGATGTGAATTATATTTTCGATTTGAAAATCCAACTCTTTTGTAACGATTGCTTTTTTTATTTATTTAAAATTCAACAATTTTGTTGAAAATTTTTGTTCATTGTTGAAAATTTTGTTTTTACAAACGACGGCTCAGGAATTGAGTCGTTCAAACATGTCGCCTAAAGGGAGTAACTGCAAACGCAGACTTACTGGCACTTAACAAGAATAGATTTGTGTACGAATATAATCAACTGAACTTAATGGACGAGTCCCTGGGGACGCGTAATTCGCTCAAATCAAAACGAGCAATCTACACGATTTATCAAATAGAATTTATTGAGAATGGTCAAGCCCAGAAAAGCGAGTTCCCTCCCCTTGAAAGTAAAGATCTGAATCAGCCTCTTACCGAAAGAGAACGTAAGGTTGTACTTCGCGCAATGGGCCGAGTTCTGCATGCTTCGTGATGTAACCTGCAACTAGCTACTTCTCTTTTTTCCCTTACAGAGGCAAAGAACGAATACGCTCAGCACCGACACTAACAGGTACTTTTTAAAGTCAAGGCGGTCTGTGTAAGTGTACGAAAGGCGATGCTCTACAGTCTACTTACATACGTCAGGAATGACTTGTGCTGGCTTTAAAATATCCATGGCGAAATTGAACCCTTCGAATTCTTAATATCACACATGATATAAAAATTAAAATGCGTTTTTCAATTTCATGAAATTGAAGGGTGTCAGAAAATAACCATTTGAATTGTTTTAACAATTTTTAGAAATATTTGAGATACGGTAAACCTAAATGGCACCATTCGATTCTACTAAAAAATTACGTGTTCTGGTACGAAAT
Source organism: Belonocnema kinseyi (assembly GCF_010883055.1). NCBI lineage: Eukaryota > Metazoa > Arthropoda > Insecta > Hymenoptera > Cynipidae > Belonocnema > Belonocnema kinseyi. Next base: position 99,601,711 of record NC_046660.1, on the reverse strand, counting down.
CCTGTTCACAGAACCTGACCCCATATTATGCACCCCAAAATGAAGTACTCAAAAGAAAAAAATGGCTGCCCCAGAAATTACCATCTAAAAGTACCAGATGACTGGACTATAGTGAATTTATCAACATAAACACTATTAAGTCGTTGATGCAGAAAAAGAATAGATTATTTTGTTACTCAAATAGACTTTCAAGAATAGGCCTGAGAGTGGATTTCAAAGAAGACACTGGCTATCACGGAAATTCACGAGAAGTAGTCCAGACTTATCCATTAAAATGGAGAAATAGAGTGGTTCACCAGCTCAATTTTAGGGATAATAAGGAATTTTTGCTTTTTAAAAAGGGTCTCTAGTTTGTACTTTTGTTATTTAATTAATAGTTCTTTTCTTCGCTGCGATATGTGCCACGGATTAACAATGAATCTCATCGTGCAATTTAAAAAACGATTTAAAGTGATGTCTTAGAAAGAAACATTTACTTTACGGACATGCGTGTCTTTCCGAAAGCATCTTATTTTTGACTAATCAATTAGTAAATTTTGAATAACCAATTGGTAGATATTTGACTAAAGAATTAGTAGTTTTGCCATCGTCCGATGTGGCTGAGTTACTGAGTTCTTGCTTTTACAATTAGTCAGATTGGACTGCTAATTAGTTAAATTTAACAAATGCAGATTTAGCGAGTAGGGTGTTATCGCGGTTCAGACGGTATCGTGATCGTCTTATATTAGAACACTGCAGCCTTGGCAGCCACGCTGGCACGAGTTAGATTCCCAAAGCAGGAAACGAGGCTGGATATGTTTTCAGAAAATTGCACTTCTGTCCCTTGGTATACCACTCCACGCATAACCTACCGTTTATAACTAACTCTATAGTACAGTCGCTAATGATCCTTGCAGCTGATGCGACAAGGAACATTCAATTATTTAAAGAAAATTTAACTTTGAAACTAAATATTTTTGACTAGTTCAGTAAACCAATTTAAACGTAAATAGATTTGACGCGAAAGTTTCTAATCTTTTAAATGATTCTATTAACAAATTCACAGATTTAATTTCGTTGCAGATATTCGTCTTTGCATTGATATATGAATTTTTAAATGCTTCAAGGCAATGCACCCAAAATTTCTGTCGGTAGTTTCTAGAATTTTATTTTCAGAAAAGAAATGATGCTACTTATGAAATTAAGTAAAATATTGAGAGAGCTAAATATATCATCAGCAAAATATGAATAACAACCTCACTTTCTGTTTCTGTTATCGGCCTTCGATCGGCAACGAACTCTTCTCTCTCGTGAAACGACTCTGTACCCCACAATTCATACTCGTTACTGGTTCACTTTCTGTAACAGCGTCGAGTTCACTCTCAAACCAGACAGTATTATGTATGCTTTCAGTCTATGTAACTTCAACAGCCCGCTTCTCGGATTTTATTCCGCACTTCCGTAGTTAAGAGTAATTTATACTTCGAAGAAACTCAAGGGTTTTGAACCCTTTACAAATTATTCTTTATTTACTGATTTCATTTCTCGTTTTTCTACGCGAGACTGTGCAAATTCATTTAACTGCGCAGAGTATGTGACATAATATTTTGTTTGAATCCAACATTTTCCCTTGTAAATAATTCACCGCTTTGAATTGAACTGTTGCAACGATGAGGACAATTTTATTATAAGATGGAATCGCAATTTACGAAAATACAAATTAACTTGAAATAAAACTCGAAACTTGCTGTGTATTCCATCTCCACCTAACGATTCTAATCCAATTCTGTTAAAAAAAATTATTGGCAAATTAGATGGTTTCAGACATGTACAGCGAACTAGGGGCTAACTAAATACTCATTTGCAGTGATTTGTGTAACTGCACGATGATTCTATTTGCTCTATCTACGTGTTATTTACATTTCTCTAAGCTTGAAATTGTTCTCATAGTGAAACAAAAAGAAGAGGAATCTTAAAAAATAACAACTTTGTTTAGCAACAAATCTGACAATTTCTTTTTTTTTAATAAATGATTAATATTTCTTGTAATTACTTATATTTATATAAAACATCATGATATCTGTGGAAACTCCTTACACATTCTATTTAGTAGGCTACACATTTAAAAGTATTTGTTTATTTTTATATTAAAAAATTAAAGAGTGAAAGTGCTACTTCAAGATTAAAGATAATTGGGAGCTTTATTTTTAATTTTTTGTTCGGGATTTACGTAAAAAGAATGCTTACTTAGAATTTTTTTAAAGTCCGAAGTAATTGTTGATATTATAAACACACTTAATAAACAAAATGCATATCTTAGCCATTTCACGGTATGAAGACTGTGATATTTTAACAGAATTGATAACCAATTGTCGGAAATAAATAATATGTGCGATTTGTTATTTGATAACAATTTTCCTTTTTTTAAATCAATTTTATAAACACATACATATTTTCGTGAATTTTCGACCTCCGCATTACATTTTTCCGACGGAATCAACGAATTAACTAAGCCTTCTAAATCCGAAAAACAGGGTTTCGCGAGGGTGTCTGTGACCTAAATTGAAGGTCAAGTTCGATAGCCAGCCATTTTGGATGAAAATTGAAAAAGTTAAAGCATTTTCAAATTGTTGAGACCACTTTTCTTAAATTTAAGAATTCTACGTACGGTTATTCTTAGTACTAAAGAAGATGAACAACTGATCCTCATGACTTTTTGCGACAAAACAATTACCGGAGTTACAGCATTCGCAAAAAGAAACAAAATTTTTTTTATTTGTTTGAAAAATCGAAAATTAAAATTTTGATCGCACAAAAAATAATGAAAAATTCCATCAAAAAATGATCATCCATCATTTTTTACACCTGAAACATACATCCCAAAGCTACTATCCGTTCACGATAGGAAGGTCCCTCCAAGGCAGCTGCACATTTTTGTAATTTATGCGTAAGAAAAAAATCGGATAAAAACACAGCTTATACCATAATAAAGCTTACTTTATTGCGCTTTATGCAAGTCCCCATTCGTTTATGTACAAAAATTGGTTCGGAAAATATCCTTCGCGAAAGCATGAAAGAAAAAGAATTCTGCAGATGCTTTCATATTTTGACTATACATATGTGAAAAGAAAATTACAATATCCAAAATACAACTCTCTAGTACGTATTTTACGAGAGATATCATAGTTATATTTAAATGCATTTTACGTTAATTGTTATAAATATATCGTAATTTTATTTCCACATATGTATAGTCAAAATATGAAAGCATCTGCATGATTTTTTTTTAAATTTTTTAAATGGTTCGTTTCAAAGATATCGTCATCGAAAATCAAGCAAGGAGAGAGTGACGCGAAAAAACCACGGTTTTCGTCCTTTCGCGAAGGATATTTTCCGAACCAATTTTTGTACATAAACGAACGGGGCTTACATGAAGCGCAATAAAGTAAGCTTTATTATGGTTTAAGCTGTGTTCTTATCCGATTTTTTTCTTACGCGTAAATTACAAAAATGTGCAGCTGTTTTGGAGGGACCTTCCTATCGTGAAGGGATAGTAGGTACGTACATAAATATAATATACATTTGATATAATAGTGTTGAACATAATGTCGAAAAGTTCGCAGTTTTAACAAAATCGAGTGCAAAGCACGCGAGAAGCGCGATGAAAATATGTTCGTTAAAGCCGAAGGAGCTTTAAAAAAAGAGAATTCACAATAAACAAATTACAGTTGTCGGTGCTTTGAGCTTAAGTTTAAAAAAATCTATGCACAAGATGTGAGGAAAGTACAAAGAAGCGCGCCGTAGATGAAACTATTACTCTCGAAAAGTAACGCATGAAGCAGTGAAAAATATTTTAAAAAGGACGCAATAATTGTTTTGTTTTTTGCAAGTAGAATTTGCAATCTAGCTTTTTTGCATGTCAAACGTAAATCTGAAACGAAGTAAAAACCACTCTCCTTTCGAAGGGTCTCATAAAAAACGAATACAAAAAATGCAATAACGGACGATTCATTCAGGTCGAGGGAAAAAGATAGGAGATTTTCGTGCTTTAGCTGGAGAAACAAGAGAGTAGTAATCCAACGAATGATTGGCGCAAGAGCGCACAAAGCGAGTCAATTTTTGCATGGATCAACTTTAACCTGATAAATGTATACCGAGGAGGAAAAGAGGTAGAAGGCAATAGACGTATGAGCGGCTGCATATGTGTATGGAAAGTGCACGTCAAATAATAGAAACCTGGAGACACGTAAAGAGTCGAATTCGTTTGAACATATCCGTCACGCTCAAATACATTCACGCTCACAAAAACGCAAAATCAAATATTTCATTACGACCATTAAAAATTGAGTGAAAACTTGGGGTATGCTAAATAAAGGGCCGCAGAGTAGGGAATTATACGACCCTATTTAAACAGCCACATAAACGGACAGAGAGTGGACAGTTAAATTTATGCGAATGCGTGACGAATCGACTTTTTTCGATTCCAAATCACCGCAAAGCCGGTTCTAAAATCACGTCACTTTGGACCACAGCTTCCGCAATATCACACACCACAGGCAATGTTGACTGTCATTAACACATATGAGGAGATATATTTCCCTATGTTTGACAGCGTTCACTATTTCCAATTTGATAAAATAGAACATATTTTTAGAAATATCTCAGTTTAAAAAGAGTAAATATTCTTGTCGAGTAAAATTTTCGTTAAAAAAATAATTAACTTTCAAAATAAACTTCTTGCTAAAAATCAGTCATTTTATATATCCTATGTGAGTACATGATTGGCACGCCCACTTTGTCAATTATCTAACGTTAGTGCTCAATTGATTTACTGAGCAACGAGAGGCGATAAGGAATTAGTCAAGAAACTGCAAGACTCACAGTAGAAAGTTTCCGATAGTGTCTAATCCACAAGGCATCGAGTTTCGATTAATTAATCCATACTGATAAAAATAATTCTTAGCGACCACTAAATGCATTTACTTGAATCCTATTTCTTAGCATCAAGAAAATACTCTTTAATAGAAGTAATTTTTATTTAAAGCAGAAATATATCGTTTGTTTATCCAAAAAAAATTAATTCTTTGGCTGTATTTTCTTGATTGACATACATATTTCTTACATTCAAGAAAATGATTTCCTTAATTCAAAAGGTCTAGATTCGTTGAAATGTGATTAGTCTTTATAAGAAATATATATTTGATTCAAAGAGTTCGATTCTCTGAACTGAGTCGGGACACATTTGAATCAATAATTTTTCTATACTTGAATCAAGAATTTAGGTTTATTTAAATAAAATAAATAATAATTTAATTCAAAATAATATTAATTAAATTACAATGCATATTTTTTGGTTACAAAGGGTTCATGCATTTATAGCAATGTAGCATTTATTTAGACGAAAAAGGTATTGTGTTTAAATAAATTCTTATTTCTTCAGTGGTAGAAAATATTTCATTTGATTATTAGAATTAAATTATTCATAAAAAAGAAAAATTTATTTCAACAAAGTAATCTTTTTTTTAATCAAACATTTAATAATTTGGCGTCATTTGTTTCAATTGAATACTTCTTTAGATTAAAGAAATATATTGTTAAATTAAATATCCATGTTTTTGATTTGAAGAAATATTTCTTTAGCATTTATGGTGAGGTTTAAATACGGTTTTCCGTCTTACAATCTCTATGTTGCGGTAGTGCCGTGGTTAACGCTGTGGACTTTACACTCCCTGGACCCAAGTTTAATTCCTACTGGGGGTGGATTTTTCATCTAATTTTTCTGTTTCAGATTCATCAAGATTTTAAACCATGTAATTTGTTTAAATTAGATATGTATATTAATGACAATGTTAATTATAATTTAGGCAAAAGAATCTAGTTGCTTGTTTAGGAAAATATGTACTACAACTGAAGTACTAACTACTGTATTGCACTCGCGCATGGGCTAGGCCGAAGAAATATTTTTTTTGAATCAGAGATATATTTTTATGCTTCAAATATTCAGACATTTGCTTTGGGGAAATAGTTTTTTGAGCCTATACAATATTTTCTTGACCTTAAAATATATTTCTTTTCTTCAATTCATATTTCCCTATCTCAAAGAAATATTCATTTCAATTCATGGCACATTCATTTGGAACAATGAGTCATTCATTTGGTGTAAAATGTATATTTTTCGTCTTCAATTAATATTTCTTTGATTCAAAGATACATTTCCCTTCGATCAACAGGTCGTATTTATTTGCCTCTAATAAATGTTTCTTTAAAAACAAACAGGACTTTCATTTACTTCAGCCAAGTAAAATTCACTTGGTACCAGTAATCCTTTTTTTCAGGCAGTAAAAAGTGAATTTCTAAGCTATCTAAACCTGACAGCACCATGCCATCTAATAATGATGTGTCCTATTTCATAAATACGGGCTTATATAATGCCCCATTGCCGAATTTCCGGCTCTTCATTTGCCTTAAATATACACTGTGCAGCTAGCTTTACTTCAAGCCAGCAGTGTCACTCGAGGAATCGGTCAAAACCTGATTATACCAAATTCCCCTTTTCATAGAAATTTTCGGCTCATTTACGGCTCCAGGAATCCCCTGAAACTAATGTCCTACATTTATAATTAAAAAAGGGCCACGAAGGGCAAAGGGACAAAATATTAATTTTCGATTTCTCTTCCTATCATAAATAAGGGCCTGTTTAGGGCTCACTTTCTATCCAACTATGGATTTGACTACTTAGCCATTTTTATTAAATATGCAACGGTACTGCTAGCTTTACTTCCAGCCAGCAGCACCACTCGAGGAATCGGTGAAAGAATGATTATATCAAATTTTTTATATTTCTTTCTTATTCTTATTTTATATTATCTGAATTTTCACCATCAATTTGCTAATTACGAAATTGCAAAAATTTTCATATATAAATTGTAATTCTCTTTACCCCACCATTGCTTTATAGTAGAGTTCGTGAAAAGGATCCTAGCCTGGGACGCTTAAAATTAAAAAAAATTTTTTTTGAAGTTTTGCAATTATGAAATTGATAGTTAAAAAACGAAAACGGATGTACTGGCCTTTTGCCCTTGGCGAACCTGTTTTAATTTTGAAGCTAGGAAATTGGTTTAAAGAGATTCGGTGCTGTTGGCTTGAAATAAAGCTGACAGCATCGTTGCATATTTCATAGAAAGGGATAAGTAGTAAAATCCATAGTTGGGTAGAAAGTGAGCCCTAAATAGGTTCTTATTAATGTCAGAAAGAGAAATTGAAAATTATTATTTTGCACCTTAGCCCTTCGTTGCCCTTTTTTAATTATGAAGGTTCGACATTGGTTTAAAGGGGTTGCTGGAGCCGGAAATTTCTATAAAAGGGAGAATTAGATATAATCGTTTTTTGACTCATGCCTCGAGTGGTGCTGTTGGCTTGAAGTAAAGCTGGCAGCACCGTTGCATATTTTATAAAAAGGGCTAAGTAGAAAATCCATAGTTGGGTAAAGAATGAGCCCTTAATAAGTTCGTAATATCAGGAAGAGAAATTGAAAATTAATATTTTGTCCATTTGCCCTTCGTTTCCTTTTTTTAATTATAAAGGTACGACATTGGTTTAAAGGGGTTCCTGAAGCCGGAAATTTCTATGAAAGGGGAAATCAGATATAATCGTTTTTCACTCATTCCTCGAGTAGTGCTGTTGGCTTGAAGTAAAGCTGGCGGCAACGTGGTATATTTTATAAAAAGGGCTAAGCAGTAAGTGAGCCCTAAATAAACCCTTATTAATGTCGAGAAGAGAAATCCAAAATTAATATTGTGTTCCTTTGCCCTTCGTGGCTCTTTTTTAATTATAAAGGTAGGAGGCATTATTTTAAAGGGATTCCTGGAGACGTAAATGAGCCGGGAATGTCTATGAAAGGGGGAATTTGATATAAGTCATTTTTTGACCGATTCCTCAAATGATGCTGCTGGCTTTTAGTAAAACTGGCAGCACCGTTGCATATGTTGTAAAAAGGGACTAAGTAGTAAAATCTATAGTTGGATATAAAGTGAGCCCTAAATAGGTTCTTCTTAATGTCAGGAAGAGAAACTGAAAATTAATATTTTGTCCCTTTGCCTATCGTGGCTCTTTTTTAATTATAACTTCAGGATATTGATTTAAAGGGATTCCTGGATCTGTTTATTTCTTTGAAAGGGGGAATTTGAAGTAATCGGTTTTTAACAGATTTCTCGAGTGGTGATGCTAGCTTGAAGTAAACCTGCCAGGATCATGCATATTTAAAAAAAATGAAGAGTCAAAAATTCGGCAATGGGGCATTAAATGAACTATAGATGAGCCCTTATTTATGAAATAAGACGCATCATGATTTGATGACATTGTTCTGAAATTCAGATATGGATATTTTATTTCTTTGCACAATAATTTAGAGATCAATTAATGCCCCATTTCCAACTTTGAAGCGCCGGATTTTCTTTTTAAATACCTGTGGCTCTGCTAGCCTAACGTTAAGCTAGTAGGACCACACATAGAAAAAAATGACTTGGGCAATATTTTTTATAACTATAATTTAGGGGTAATTGAAGGCCCTATTGCCAAATTTGATGAGCCGCATTTAACAAGAAACACTTGTTGTCATGCAAGCCTAACGTTTAGCCAACAGAATCACACATAGAATAAAGCGAATAATAGTGCATTCGCTTATCCTGCACTGGTGTACTCGAAGAGCTCTCCGATCGCTCCTTCTTACTTCTTCCTTCTCACTTCGACCTGCGTCGGTGCAGACAGGAGTGTCCCGTGCAGGATAACCGAATACGCTATCAGGCAATATTTCTTCGCACAATAATGTAGGGCTCATTGAAAGCCCTCAAAATATGTAGTAGAAAGGGGGAGGGTCGGTAAGGCCGGTTTTTGGCCTAATTTATTTTTGGACCAAAAAATCTGAAAAAATCATGGTAGTATCTTATAAGTATCCCGAG
>NC_046660.1:99568006-99592675 GCF_010883055.1 Belonocnema kinseyi | reverse complement strand
GAATCTGGCATCCGTTGAACTCTATCGCTTCAGGTTCAAGGTCATTTGAAGGTCATTTGAAGGTCATTTGAAGGTCAAATCGAGAAAAAACGGTAAAAAATTTTAAAAAAATGTTATAGGTTTTTGGGGTCGCTGATTATGAACCTGGTGTCCGCTGACACCAGGTTAAAATCCCCAGGTTAAAAGACCACAAAAACCTATAACATATTTTTTTTTAATTTTTTTGCCGTCTTTTTCCTCTCTGTGTGGTCATGCAAGCTTAACGTTAAGATAGCATGACCACAGGTTTTTTTCGCAAAATTGCGAAGCATAAAATTTGGCGATAGATCATCAAGTGAGCCCTAAATACGATCCATAAATTATAGAACAAAGAAATTTCAGAATTTTTTTTTGATGTGTGGTTTTGCCAGCTCAGAGTTAAGCTCGTAGAACCACAGGTGTTGTTTTTTATGCGGTGCATCCAATTTGGCAACAGGGCATTCAATGAGCCCTAAATTATAGTGCAAATAAATAGTGGCCAAGTCATTTTTTTCTATGTGTGTTCCAGCTAGCTTAAGGGGGGAGTACAGTCAAAAAAATCGATTTTTTGTTGCATTTTCTTATAGTGAAATATTTCAAGAATATTGTGTCCAAATTTTAAGTTAATAGGAGCAAAACTCTCAAAGTTATACACCTTCTTGTGTCCCCTCCTTGAACGGTGCAGCGGCGGCGGTCAATTGCTCCGACGGCAAGCGCGCAGTAGGTATACGGATTAGTCACTTGGCGTCAGTTCGTGTTTGTACAAGAAGATGTCATCACGGCTATCAAATCAGTGTATGAAGACTTGAACACGGAAGAACTGCTGGAGAGGTGTATCGGCGGCTACACGCAAAACGCGAATGAGAGTCTCAACCAGCTGATCTGGCGAATAGCACTAAGGAAGTTGTCAGGGAGTAAAAATATTGTTGGATTTGCAGCTTATGTAGCTGCAGGAGATGTCCTTTATGAAGCTGGAATCGATGATTCAGTGTAAGTTGAAAAAATAAATTTTTTCGCTTTTTTTACAGTTCAAAACTTTGAATGCGTTTTTCTCGATTCAGAATTTCAAAGACGGTGTTCACTCTCTTGAAAAAACTACTCGACCGATCATTTCCAAACTTTTTACACGCTTTCTACATACAAATTGCCAGGGTCCAACGGGTTTTAAAATTTATTTTTTCGACATTAAGGGTGTTTTCAACTTACAAAATATCGAAATTTTTCGTAAAAAATCCCAATTTTGGTTTACAACGACCAGAAAAAATTGAAAAATAAAAAAATTCATAATTGGACAACGTTGGATCCAAGAAAAACATGTATTTTAATGAAAAAAATTTACCCATTTGTTTCAGATAATTCTACGATGAGATATGATGAACACCGAAAATAAGAGACGTCATCGTAAATCTGCTGCCACTGGCTTATTTCCTTCTATTTTTGTGCCAAAATTTCAAAAAATGTTCTTTAAATGTTGCTCTTCCATATGCTCAATAGTATAATAAATTTAACTTTGTCACATTTTAAAAAAAAATTCATAAAAAAAACATTTTTCAGACCCTACTCCCCCCTTAACGTTATGCTAGCAGGACCACAGGTTTTTTTTAATATGAGGCATCAAATTTTGTAATTAGACATTAAATCAAGGTTGCTACAAGAGTTTGGTTACAAAATTCCATGACTTTTGCAGAATTTCCGGTTGTAATTTTGAAAAAATTCCAAGTCTACTTTTTTTTAATACCGCCATTTGAATTGAATTATAACAAATTATAACGCAATGGTACTGGCTTATCAATAATTTTTATTAAATTCAAATCAATTCATTTAATTCTAATATTGTGTCTGATATTTGCATTTTCCTAAAGTTTTCTTATCCAATTTTCAAATACAGAATTCGCTAAAAAATACTCAATTATAAGACTTTGAAATAGAAACAATAAAAAAGTTACCAGTTATTTTTTCAAAATTCCATAACTTGTCAAGGTTTTCCAGTAATTTTTTTAATTACATGACTTTTTCAGGTTTATTAAACATTTTTTTTTAAATTCCTGCTAGTTTAACGTTAAGCTATCATGGCCACAGGTTTTTTCGAATAATTGCAGAGAATTAAATTTGGCAATAGGGCATTAAGTGAGCCCTAACTGAGTTCTGAATTATAGAGCAAAGAAAATTTCAGAAATTTGTTTTTTTTTCCACGTGTGGTTCTAAGAGCTTCACGTTAAGCTAGCATGGCCACTGGTTTTTTTTCTTTAGATGAAGAGTAATAAATTTGGCAATAGGAAATTAGGTTAGCCCTAAAAGAGCTCTATATTCCCTATAGGTTGTCAGTCCATTTTTGCAAATTTGTGCTGCTAGCTTCAGCATGGTTAATTTTAAGTGAATTCAATGGACGGAGATTTGTATTACTCATTATATCAAGGAATCTTTATTTCATTCAGTAATTGAGAAAACTGAATTATAATTTTTATATTATACTTTACTGTAATTGAAAATACTCTGCAAAATAAACTTTTCATATCAATACAGCATATTATATACTTCCGTGCAAAGGTCCCCGACTATCTATTTTTTTATGAAAATTTTAATTATATTAATTAATTATAATATATAAAATAATTATAAATAATTATAATTATAATAATTAATTTTAATTATATCAGAACTAAACAATTGTCTCTTCGAAGCGTTGAATACTCTCACAATTCTGCCAAGGATGAAGTTATCAAAAAAGAGGGAGTCGGGGACTTTTGCAGTTTGTTGAGCTCAAGGGCGTAAAAGAAATATTTATAATTATTAATTATAGGAAAAAATGTGAGGTTGAGTTTTAAGACATATTTATCCTAGCCTTAAATAAATAAAAGATGAATAAAATGTATGCCATTCGATACTTCGAAATTTTGTTGCAATTAGATTCACATTTCAAGCGGTTTTTAAACGAACGACAAATTTTCTGGATGATTTAGAGTCAGGCTTGCTTTTTACAGAATTATTTGTTGCACCTGCATGCGCTTAATCGAAATTTAAAAACCATCATACGAATACAAGCTTCGATCCGGTGGAAGCTTCGTGACATTTGCAGAGTGCACACGCTCATTGAAGCACGCGATCGTATTCACGCGCGGTGAAAACTGAACGTATGAGTTAAGCTGTAATAAAAACACGAAAATCCGAGAAACAGGCTTACATATTTTGAACCACTTCGGCGAATTAGGATGTCCATTTTGCATTTAACTTAACGCGGACTTAGATAAATCGTTTTGCGTATAGAACAGATTGAAGAATTTTGTGACTTTCATAAAAGAAGAATCTTTCCGTCCTTTTCCGCGATATAAAGCAACAACGTGGGGAATTCTTAGTTCTTTAAGACAAATTTTACAAAACTGTAACTGAGCATATATAATGTTATTGATAGACGGTGAAACACACAGTGAAAACAAATATTTGAAGTTATTTTTGAATTAATTTCAGATTGGACTTACCTAGAGAAAGAAACTAAATTTAAGTACACAAACTATCCTAAACAAAACATATAATTATCTTAAATAAGAGATAAGTATTTTCTCAGCTGAAATGAAGTTCGGTGATGGAACCAATGGTCGGCCACTTTTGATTGACTTCGCCTTTCATGAAATTGGCGAAGTTTATGATTCCCATACAATTTTCATCGAGAAAAGAATTCAGGAAGGAAAACAAAATAGTTGATAAAGAAGTACATCGATCAGCCAAGATCGGCCACAAAAATTCTTCGATCGACCAGATTTGTCCCCTGAAATCGGTAACATAACCTGCAAACAACATTTGTTTGGCCGGGCGGCCGAACATAAAAATTGAATAAAAAATCTACCCGCTGAGGGGTTACATTCTCCTTACGCGTGGCTCGTCGCGTTCGCAAGTTTGAGGGCGTCTAGGGCGCGCGACATTTGGTTCTCGCGCTTCGCGCTCGATAATGTAACCAACTGGCGCTACGAATTCAGTTTTTGTATTTCTTCCACATTTGTGCACAGACATTTTACTTTCTCATCATTTATGATTGAGAAAATATTAAAATTGTCCGAAATTTGACACCACAGTTTTTCAACGGATCTCCAAGTTTCAAGACCCCCTGAATCCGAAATTCAAGTTTTTACGATGGAGTCTGTGTATCTGTCCGTCCTTCCGTAAATACAATAACTCTCGAAAAAATCAACGGATCAAATCGATCTTTGGCACACTTTTTTATACCCTGAAAGAAAGTACGAGTTTGTTAACCAGCCATTTTTGATAAAAATTCAAAAAGTGCGCGCATTTTGAAAATGTCAGTAACACCTTTTTCCGCATTTGAATATTCTATGTAAGGTTATTTATAGTATTAAAAAAGATAAACAATTTATCCTAGTGACGTTTTTAGATAAACCTTGCTTTTTGAAAGATCTACAAGATTATCATAACAAATTTTTGGATTTTCTTGAAAAATCGAACATTCAAATTTTGATTGCACAAAAAATAATAAAAAATTCCATTTTGTGATCAAACTATGTGAGATACGAAAAAAGATGAATAACAAAAATTGTGATCCCAAAAAAGATCTTCAATTTCGTTAAGAATCACTTCTTAAACGGATGCGTACTTTTTGTTTCATACGTGAAAAATAACATTAAAAATAAAAATAAGAAAATAAAAAATTTGTGGAAAAAAGAACAAGGTTACGAAAAAAAAGGATTTAACAAAACTTGTTCACAAATGACTGACGAAAATCGAACAAGCAGCGCGAGTGTCACGATGAGAATATGTACCTCAAAGCCTACAGACCTTTGAGAAACTTAATCTTTGACTATACTTAATTAAGGAGATAATTCAGAATATGAAGACGTATATAAATACACCAAACTCTCGCTTTCAGTCAAGTGTCGGGGTTGCCCTCAAAGGGTCTTAGAATGATTTCGGGGGGACAGAAACGTAAACAGTGAGGGCTGCCTGACTCGTTTCCAATTGGAATACATACATACACACATACAAACACACACCCACACAAACACCCCCCACACACACACACACACATATATATATGTATATATAATTAAAAATTTGTCCTAAGGACAACCGCAGGATTTCACGACCGTGAGATAGGTGGTTACAGTCTGTGAAGGAATCAATACGACGATCCAGCAAAAGCCTCGTGCTACCTAAGAACACGGAGCGACCCAAGGACTACCCCCTTCTGCATTTTTCCCGCAAGTGTTTTAACATATTCTTGACATGCAGGGATGCTTTTTAGGCCATTAGCAAGTGAAAGCTTGGCACCTCCAAGGGCGCCGATGATAAGGACGATTAGTTTAACAGAATATTCCGGGTACAATCGTTGCAACTCGCTTATAAGGTCTCGATACCTCTCTTTCTTTTCATTCTCCTTGGTTATGATGTTTTTGTCAGCTGGTGCCGAAAATTCGATAACGAACATGGTTTGCTTCTCGAAGTCAAGAAGAACAATGTCAGGCCTCGAGTGAGCAACAGAAACAATTGCCGAGAATATAAAGTTCCAGTATATGCAGCACTTCGCATTCCTGACAATTGACTCGATTTCCCTAGGAGCGTTTAGAGGAGCGATATTAAGGTTAATGCCGTAAGAGTGACAGAGATGGTAATAAAGCAGTCTTAGTGCCGCATTGTTCCTTTGAATGTAGGTCGTTCCCGCGTGAGTTGGACAACTAGATAGTATGTGAGCTAAATGCTCGGGGGGTGCATAGCACGCTCGGCAGCTATCACCAGGAACGTCTTGGCTTAAAATGTGGCGACGGTATGTTAAGGTGGAAATGACACTGTCTTGGCATGCAAAAATGAAACCCTCCGTACCAGACTTCAATCCGGGCAATTTAAGGAAAGCAAACGTTAGCTCACAAGACACTGAATGATCCTTCACATTTCTGTGGAAGATACCGTGCTTCCTCCTATCGAGGAGCTGCTCACGAAAGTTTTTCTTTTGTGCTTTCTTAATCCGGGCTTTCAGGAGTGAGCACTCGAGATAGATTAGATTTGATGCATTTTGCTCACCCCTAATACTGAAGTCAAGTCCGAGTGTTGCAGTAGCCTCCTCCGCTGCTTTGTACAGAAAAGCTCCTTTGCCAACTTTTTCGTGATTACTGACCATTTTAAAAAGAGGGTCTCTTCCATTTTCAACTCTATGTGCTGTACCCAGAATAATCCTGTTGTGAAGACATTCAAGACTCCATATTCCGCGACCACCTTGACGGCGTGAGATGTACAGTCGCGGAACGGAAGACTTAAGATGCATGCTTTTGTTCATGTGCATAATCTTTCTTGTCCCGATACCAAGGGATCTGAGCTCGTTCTTCGTCCATGGAACTACTCCAAATGAATAGAGTACTTCCGGGACGGAGGGCATGTCCGTTGCAGATACTTTGTTCCTCGCCGACAGTTCGGAAGACCAAATCTGTCGGATGAGACGTTTATATCTGCTTCGGAGAGTATCCTTTATAGATGTCACATCCTGAATGCGGCTCTGTGGCACGCCCAGGTATGTACAAGTCTCTCCAGCGCAAAGGTGTCGTATGGCGCTTCTATCAACGAACTCAGGATCTTCAGGGATGCCATTAAGTTTTCCTCGCTTCAAATAAACCTTGGCGTATTTGTCTAACCGAAATTCCATTCCAATTTCGTTAGTATATCGTTCGACAACCCCTAGAGCTAGATGTAGTTGCTCTTTGTTTTTAGCATAGATCGTAAGATCGTCCATGTAAAATACATGAGTGACCTTGTACTTTCGATCTGCAGGTTTGCCGCATAAATACCCGTCGGAATGGCGAAGTGCTAGAGATAGTGGCGATAATGTAAGGCAAAAGAGGAGTGGGCTCATGGTGTCGCCCTGAAAGACACCTCTCTGAAAGGTGACATTGTTAGTTGTCACAAGATTTTTTCCAGATGAGATAGTAAATCTGGTTTTCCAAAGCGGCATCAATCTCTCTATGCACCTAACTATTTGCGGATGAACCTTTAAGATTTCCAAAAAACAGATGATAAGTCTATGTGAGGTCGAATCGAAAGCTTTCCGATAATCAATCCCGGCCATCGATAGGTCAAGCTGGTAGAATGCTGCATCTTTACAGACACATCTATAGATGAGCAGGTTCTCCCGACATCCGGCTACGCCTTTTTTTGAGCATCGTTGTTCATACATTTCTTGCTACACAGGTTCAATTGCCCGAACAATCCTATCATTTAGGATAGCTGTGAATATCTTATAAAGTGTGTTAGACAAGTTATTGGCCTATAATTCTTCGTGTCAGCTAAGTTGCCTATTTTCGGCATGAGTATTGTGCGCCCTTCCACCAACCACTCCGGAATCGGCTCTTCCGACTTCAAATATGAGGTGAAAATACGGGCCTAATGCTGATGGGTTGAAGAAACTTCTTCCAACAGAAGGTTTTGATACAATCTGGTCCCGGTGCGGAATAGTTCTTCATCCCTCTTAATACTTTTTCTACCTCCTCGGTAGTGATGGGTGGGCATTCTTTATCAGGTGTTATGAGGGCAACACATAACTCCTTGAAGCTGTTTATATTTTCTGAGTCTTCGTTTAGTCTATGCTGCACTTGATAGACTTCTCTCCAAAATACTTCGACCACCTCTGGTTTGGGTGGGTATTCGGCAGTAACCGGAGGGTCTTGGAAGAGTCGAGATGGGTCAGAGAGAAACTGTTGAATTTCTCTGACCCACCTCTCCCTGCGCTCTAGACGTCTCATAGCGTCAGATAGTATCCGTATTCTTTCAACAGTATGCTGCCTGATGGTCAGCAGCTTTGACTTGTTAAGTGTGTGATAACGGGTCCGGAGTTCGCGCGCGATCTTTCGAACCTTGGCGGTAAAATTCCTGCGAGATGTGATGTAGTCAATCACACACTGAATTCGGGACGCGTACTGTCTTGCCCCGCCTATCTTTATGGCAAATTGATGCATTCGTCTTTTGATCTTATGATCAACCGTTGGTTTTGTTTTATGGTTCGCATCGGCCAAAGCTCTCGCTGCATTATACACACAATAATTGATAGCTTAGAGATCGGATTCTCCGGAAAAATGTCCACAAAGCTCGTCATCCATTTCAGCCAGATCTTTAGACTTGAGAGCAACCTTGGTGTTGATGTTTCTTCGGGTCGTAAAGCATCGCTCTTCATGTATTGGATACCTGCCCGCGGTTGGTCTTAGTGTCGCCTCTCTTTCTCTGTTGCCGGCTTGTTCTAGCTGTGGTGGAGTAGGCGTTCCGCTTACATAGCCCCCTTTACGGAGTAGTTCACCATGGTTTCGCAGACGTTGCTGCGAAAAGTGCCATAGCTCCGGGTGTTTCGCGCACCACAAAGCATGCAGCCGTGCAATGTAACCCCGTTCAGGGGCCACACTCGCATCATAGCACTCTAGCAAGTCGTGATTCAGTCGCTCCGTCCACCCAAAGGTCGCGAGATCCCGCCGATCCATCGCATTGAATCCATTTTCATTGGCTCCCCCAGCTCTAGATTGGTCGGTATTGTTGGCCGACCCATTGTCGGGAGCCCTGCGCGTTCTGTTGTTTTGAACCGCACTTACTACAACTATGTTTGTTGTTGTCATTGTTGTTCCCACGAGAAGCTAGGAAAAGGGGTTCGTCCATCCTTGTAGAGCCCCGGATGCAAGGATAAGGCTGCGTACTCTGAGAGCTCGCCCGGTATCCCAGTCACCGTTCTAGACACCTCACCCAGGTGCCATTCAGGTTTCGGCACGGTTTTCACACCTCCGCTTGGGAGTTAGTTCCTTCGAGACTACCCCTGGACAATTGTCCGCGACTGCCTATTTATTTTTGTAACCATATTCAGCAGGAACCCTTGGTACAGGAACCCTCTATCCGCAACCCGAGGACGCGTTCGGTGGCTTTGTCATAGCATTTAGCTCACATACTATCAAGTTGTCCAACTCACGCGGCAACGACCTACATTCAAAGGCACAATGCGGCACTAAGACTGCTTTATTACCATCTCTGTCACTCTTACTGCATTAACCTTAATATCGCTCCTCTTAATGCTCCTAGGGAAATTGAGTCAATTGTCGAGAATGGGAAGTGCCGCATATACTGGAACTTTATATTCTCGACAACTGTTTCTGTTGCTCACTCGAGGCCTGACATGGTTCTTCTTGACTTCGAGAAGCAAACCATGTTCGTTATCGAATTTTCGGCACCAGCTGACAAAAACACCATAACCAAGGAGAATGAATAGAAAGAGAGGTATCGAGACTTTATAAGCGAGTTGCAACGATTGTACCCGGAATATTCTGTTTAACTAATCGTCCTTATCATCGGCGCTCTTAGAGATGCCAAGCTTTCACTTGCTAATGGCCTAAAAAGCATTCCTGCTTGTCAACAATATGCTAAAACACTTGCGGGAAAAATGCAGAAGGGGGTTGGCCTTGGGTCGCTCCGTGTTCTTAGGGTGCACGAGGCTTTTGCTGGATCGTCGTATTGATTCCTTTACAGACTGTAACCACCTATCTCACGGCCGTGAGACGTCGTTGTGGCTGAAATTTTACCGCGATTTCGCTGGGAGCGGATGCAATTTTCCAGATTAGCACCTGCTCCCGGCGAAATCCTGCGGTTGTCCTTATGACAAATTTTTAATTATATAATGTCGACACCGCTCACGCCCTACTCCCCAAAAAAACTGCGTGAGCCAGCAGTTCTAGGAAGGCTGGGAACGGGGTGACTGAAAACGAGTGTTTGGTGTACTGTCATCTAAAAGAGATCTTTTAGAAAAAGTTTTCTTAAGGGGCTATGCCAGTTTCTCGGGTCTCAAATCAAGGGTTTTTCGGGATTAAAAAAAACTAAATTGTCGAATGATCTAAAATGTTGCAATTTTATTCAGTACCTCTCAAAACATAATTCTACAAAATTTGAAGTGCAAATGTTAATCTGAAGCCGAGTTATATGTGGTACTGCGGAGGTCCTAAAAAAAAGTTGAAAAACGGCTGTAGTTGTAGGTCGCGCCAGGATGCCTGAAATCAAAGAATTAAAATTTTCCCTTAAACTTTATGAGATTCTCCACTGGATGAACCACTATCTCTTGAAAATATTGGAAATTGAAAAAATGGCAGCGTTTTGAAAAAAATGTTTCGATTTTGTATTTAAAAAACGTGCGTTTTTCGCATAGCAAAATTTCATTTTTTTGAAAATCAAAAAGATAGTGCTTTATTCGATGCAAAAACATATCCCGAATACCCGCATAAAATTTGAAGTTGATCTGTTAATTAGTTTTAGAGTTGCAACTGCAGGCATTTTGAAAAATGCAGTTTCGAGAAAAACGCCGTTTCTCAGCCAGCTCCGTACCCCTAATGTCGCGCCTCTCGGCATATTTCCATGCGCTTAGTATGCTCCCATTTCAAAATTATTTATAATACGGCCATATAGCTTCAGAAAATTATTCTTAGAACAATATACTATCGAAATATGCAACAACTGTAAGAAGAAGAAATATGCAAAGAATGTAAAGAATAAATATCCGAGCACCAAGCGCAAAATTCAAAACACACGCACCTACGGCGCGCTCAAACTTGCTAGATGAGTGAGCCGCGTGATTGAAACTCTTTTGTTAAAGCTCCCACGGCTTTAACGAACACATTCTTATCACATGCCTCGTGCTTTGCACTTGATTTTTTTTCAAAATATGAATTTTTTACATTATTCTTCACAACTTTATACACTGAGAGACTTTTTGTTAGAATGAATGATAAAAACAAATGAGAATTTAGTATCACAGAAAAAATGAAAGATAAAGTTTACATCGATTCCAGGTGAAAGATTCACCGCAACAAAAATTAACCTTGCTAGATAAACTTAACATAAATCGGAGATAATTTTCGATTTTTAAGCTCGCCTGGATAATCTTTCGCCTAATAATCCCTCCATTTTCATTCCAGATGTAGCAATAATTACCACGCCAGCCCTATCTATCGTCATTTAACTTCATTACACTTTATAGAACTGGGGATTCTCATCTGTCAGTTGCTTTTGCGCTTTTTACTAAATGGTAATTAATAGGTTATAATTCCTTTACAATAGTCTAATTTATTTCGGAGGAGATATATCAGTAAACACAATTTTGTTCGTGTTTTCTATTCTATTCTATGTTTGACCGAAATTTGCTTAATCAGCGTGACGCAGTAGACGAGATCAGAATTATTCTCCTAACCTCGGTGAAGCTTTTGCCAAAATATGTTTAATTTTTAACCATTGTAAGTCTTACCTGTAACAAATTTCAACTTTTGTTTTTTCTGTGTTCTTTTAAATCTGGTGTCCTTATTTATAGCTCGAATTCACTCATACTTTGCCGTTTTCCTATTGTTGCTAAGGCCGCCATAGCAGACGAAAGCTTTTATTCAACTGTAAGATAAACTTTCGTCAAATAGCTAATATCGTTTCAAAATAGGGAAAACAGGGTTTGCATATCAGAAATTAATATATCGGTTTTCAACCGTCTCAACGTAATACCTAAATTTTATTCAAAAGAGCGAAAACATCTTTTGAAGTTGTCATACAAAGCATACACGAATCTCAAATGACTATTTGAAAAATAACTCACTCCACCAAAAGACTTAGCCTTCAGAAGAAAGAACTAAATACACAAATTGAATACAATTAAATACGGAAACCCGCGTACAATTATTTTTATTATTATATACTTAATTTATTCATTACATATATAATCGAAAGCTTAATCGCTATGAAAAATCGGCTACGGCTAGATTCGAACCTAACTTACCTAAAGCACTAAAGTATTCCCTAACAACTGAACCCCACGGCTGACTTACATTACGGAATATTTGACAAAAATCTTGTCTAAGCGGTGTCGCTGGACAACTCAGGGTACTATGAAAAAGAGCTGGGCCCTTTTTCATGAGTGATTTGTTGCTTCAGACGTTTTGTTAATAAATATGTTAAATATTTTACCACTTTCAACGATTAAATTGATTTTTTGTAAAAAACATTTCTTTTAACGGAACTGATAATATCCTTGTATGCATAACATTCTCTAATTTAAAATCCCAGTAACTTAGTATAATAAACTTCAGTATATTTCGACGTAATATTTTATAATTTGTACTCATTGAATTAAATCTTATTACCTTTGTCCATACATTTAGTGAGAAAGAATTCCTAACGAGATTATGATATTCAATATTTTTTTTATTCAAATTATTTTTCGAAAACTCAGTAAAAAGGATATCATTTTTTCATGGTATCAATTCTTGAAATGGAGATTCATAATAGGGTCGGGGATTGCTTATTCAGATATTGCAAAATAAAGTACAAATCTTATTTATCATATGATCACTTTAATATTTGATTCTAATTTTCTATTAAATTTCATTCTCAGCTACCCTGAAAACGTATCATTTCAGTCAATTTATATTATTAAAATTAATAATGTGCATTGTTATTCAAACATAAGTATTTTCATTTTCTTGTTTTCTCAATTTAGTTATTAAACATCGTATTGCAACTTGTGTCGTTTTTCCATAAATCTAATTTGTTTATTTTCATTTAACTATATTTAAGCCAAAAATACGCATCCTAGCGTAAAGTAGTTCAACGTAATGTGTAGATATAATTTAGGCCAATTTTCCAATAAGCTAATTTTGTTTATTTTCGCGATCTTTTTATAACAAGAGTTGATAACAATTTTGTAAATCTCTTTTGGTTGAACAAATTCTGTTCCTCTTTTTTTCGTCTCTCGTGTCATTTTTCCAAAAATTTAATTTTTTTATATTTAAACTGATTTTTTACGAATAAAATAATTTATTTTATTATTTTTTAATTTTATTTATTTCTTTTTTTGGTATCATCTGTGATTTTTCGTATTATGAATAATTTGACAGCAAAATGAAATTTTTGATTTTTAATTCATTTTTGTGCCATCAAAATTTGAATTTTTGATTTTTTGACGTAAAAGAGAAAACTTGTTATGGTAATGTTGTAGGGCTTTCAAAACGGAACGTTTTTCTCCTGGCTTTTTCACATCGTCCATTGTTTGGCTTAAAATGTTCACTTTCGTTTTGTTTTTTCTATTTTCAAATTGGTACGACTCTGTTAGTTTTTATTTTTGAAAATGCTCTCAATTTTATCATTTTTGTCCAAAATGGCCGGCTGAAAAATTTGACCTTTAATTTAAGACAATTTAGACCAAAATTCTCTGAGACAATCCACTTCTTTCCGTGTATTGAACCTCAGTTTGACGAGATAACCAAACTGAAAAAGTCCAGATAAAATATAGAACTTCAAAAGAAATATCTTCACCGTTCTAAAGCATTGTAAATAACGGGCAAATGCTTCTATGAAAAATAATAATAAACGACGTGAATTTGGTATAGGAACGACTATTTATTTAATAAAAGCTAACACTGTTTCGATAGATGATTAAAGTTTCTCAATTCGAATTCGGAAGCCCGACAGTGCAGACGCGGATACCATAATTGAAAGTATTAAAATACAAATATGTTAACATGTGAGCCACGCTTCTCCCAAAAGATATGGGCTTCAACCAAACGTTATAAGTTTCAATTAATTATAAAAAGGTATAAAATGTAAAGTAAGAATAAATGAGTAAATTCCAATATTTCTAATGAGAGTTTTAAACAAATTAAGGATCTGAGGGTTGTACAATTTCTGATACGGGATTCATGTCTAGCATAAATACACACATTACTAGATTAATTGCATCAACTTCCACTTCATAGCCCAAAATTAATTTTGTTCGTTTGAGTAAAACCTAACTCTTTTATCAGTGTTTTCGAAGCAAACACTTTAAATAAAACTTTAGGATGACAATGTAGAATAACAGTGCACAGTAAAGAGGGGTGATTTAGAGACTTTGGAACGTGAATACAGAATAAATTTGAGGACAGAGGAAGTCATCGACCTCCCTTGAATTACAAGAGCGTGTCGGGTGTTGATGGCTCGTCCGTTTTACTGTTTCACCATCAACTTTGATGCGTTTATAAAACACAGCTGACACGGAGCGATGGTGGCTGGTAACAAGGTTGGTATACAGTTTCCAAATTTAATAGCTCTGTGCAGTGCCGAACGCAGGAATGAGGAATGGACGTCAGCTAGACTCTAGAGTTTAGAGTCAGAGAAGACCAGGTATGGCAGATGGAGAATAGCTCTCAACCATAAATACGGTATCTCGTTGATATTATGGAGCTCCGTATCAAACTAGCCTCTCCCTTTGCCCCTTCAACCTTTAACAACCACGAAACGACCTTCGCTCGGTCTGACGATAACCCTTGATAATATTCCGCTTGAAGCACGTTCGACGATTTTAACCGTATTTAGAAACGCACTGGTTAACCCTATGTACCGATTCGCGCCAATTTGTTTCGACGTAAAGCATGGCTAGTGGCTTCCCACTTCACTAGGTGGATCGAGCAAAATGAGGTCCATCCATAAATTATTTAACATTTTGTGTGTGTGTGTTTTGTGTGTATGTTACATAATTAGACTATTAATTTAATTTTTTTCCATCGTTCTGTAAAAAATATCCATAAAAACAAGTTCTTTTACAATTTTTTAAATTCCTACTGCCCCCAAAATCATTCAACACTTTGTAAGTATCTATTCAAGGTATGGTATTTAAAAAAGTTCTAAGGCATTTCAGAAGATTTCCAAACATTTCAAGGGGGTTTTAAGAAATTACAAAGGATTTCACGGGATTTTATTAGATATCAAAGGATTTCAGTATTTTAAAGAATTTCATAGATCTTCAAACATTTCAAGGATTTTCAAGCAATATCATCAGATTGTTTGTAATGACCCACGATTTCTAGAGATTGTATTATAATTTAATTTAATTTAAAAGAGTTTATTCACGATAATAGAGGGATTCCTCAGATTTCAAGAGTTTTCAAATATTTATATAAGTATTTCGAAATATTTGAATTTTTTTACAGATTATAGGGTATTTCAAAAAATTTAAAGGAAATTCGAAGGATTTTAAAGATTTGAGGATATTCCAAATGATTCTAAGCAGTTTTTAACACCTTTGCAAAATTTAAACCGATTTCCAATTTTTTCAAAATTAAAAGTAATTTCCAAGGATTCTAATGCTTTAAATAGATTTAACAAAGTCTCATGCAGTTTTAAATAATTTCAGAAGATTTGGAAGAATTTTGCAGGACCTATAAGGTTTTAAGCTGTTTTTAAAATCCCCAAGGGAATTCAAAAAGATTTTAATGAATTTTAGAAGATTCCATAGCAAATGAAATATTTTTGGGTATCTGAAAGGAATCCAAGGAAGTTTGAAGAGATTCAAACAATTTTTTAGACTGTCAAAGAATATCAGATTTCATGTATATAACTTTACGGGATTTTAAGGGATTCTGTAATATTTCAAGGAAGTATCAAAGCATTTATTTACAAGAATTGAGGGATTTCAAAGTATTTCAAAGATTTAAATAGATATTTAATATTTCAATGTTTCGTGTTACTTCTTGTTTACAAGGACTTCAACAAATTTGAAAGAATTCGATGTGTTTGTGTATGCTTTAAAAGACTGCAAGGAATTTAAAAACATTTCAAGACATTTCATAGGACTTGAATCATTTTAGTCAACTTTAAAAGATTCCAAGCAATTCTCAAGATCTTTACATAATTTCAAGGGATAGTAACAGATGGTATATAATTTCACGGGATTTTATAGTATTTTAATGAAATTTTAAAGACTTTATTCGGAAGAATTAAGGGATGTCAAAGGATTTCTAAGATTTCAAGAGATTTTCTAATATTCCAAGTTAGTGGTTCGATCTTATACATTTTTCTTAATAATATAAACTTAGAGATTTTATCAAGGATTTGAAAACATTGTCTATACAGATTTATTATGATCGAAATCGTACTCTAAAACATTTAAGTAATTTTAAGTCACATTTAGCTTGTCGAAAAATCTACAAAAATGCATAACCAATATTAAATAATTCGAGATATATGCTTGCATGTAATTACAATAAAATTGTAAAAAATAAGTTTTTTATGAATATTGTTTTACTGATGCAATTTGTTACATTCGGGATAAGAGGGGTAAAAAAATTGGCGCAAGGTGTGTTATGTAATTTATGGATGGCCTCATATGTCTACTATCGGCGAGAAAATCATAGGCATTTGCCTTTGAAGCTTAACAGCTCAGTCAAAAAAATGCTAGCGCAACAAAAAAACAGTTATATGGAAGCTGAAAGTGTTCTACGTAAATGAGCTTGAAGACGTCTATGTAAAAAAATATGCTTAGCAGACTGAAAAATGTAAAAAAAGGACGGATTTTCGGTTTCATTTAAGAACAGTCAAGTTTAGAACATTATTTCTTATACAAGGGGCGATGGGAAAAATTTGAAAAAAGTTATGAGTATGAGGAAAATTGTTGTGAACCAGTTGCAGTTGAGAAATTTAAAAAATAATAAAAATTGTTGGTTAAAAGTACAAAAATGTGCAACTATATTATTTTCAGTTCTAATACAGATATTAAAGCAATCCAAACTGCACATTGTAATGGATAGGCTCTGTAATTATTTCCGATCTCCCGCAAAGATGTGATACTCTTATTTTTTGTGAAAACCGCGATATTTTAAGACATTTTTTTGGTTGGAAAACAAGTGACAGAAAGCAGGGGGGGGGGGGGGGGCTCGTTTCATTTACTGCCGACCGCTGGTCCCTTTCTTTGACTCGTGGCCAGGTGCCATCATTCAGAATCACGGGTCGAAGAAAGGAACCTGCGGTCGACAGTAACAAAAAACGGGCCCCTCCTGCTTTCTGTCACTTGTTTTCCAAGAAAAAAATGTCCAAGAATATCGCGATTTTCACAAGAAATAAGACTATTACATCCTTCCGGGAGATTGAAAATAATTACAGAGCCTTTCCATTACAGTTTGCAGTTTGAATCGCTTTAATATCTGTATTAGAACTGAAGATAATATTGTTTCACTTTTTTGTACTTTTAAGCAACACGTTTTATTATTTTTTAAATTTCTCAACTGCAACTGGTTCACAACAATTTTCCTCATACTCATAACTTTTTTCAAATTATTCCCATCGCCCCGTGTATAAAAAATAATGCTATAAACTTGACTGTTCTTAAATGTACCCGAAAATCCTAACTTTTTTACATTTTTCAGTCTGATAAAGATAACATTTTTTCACATAATCGCCTTCAAGTTCACTTACGTAGAACACTTTCAGCTTTCATATAACTGTTTTTTTTGTTGCGCTAGCATTTTTTTGACTGAGCTGTTAAGCTTCAAAGGCAGATGCCTATGATTTTTTCGCCAATAGTAGTATGTACTAGATTGCACTGGAATAGTTTCGTGTTTCTCATATCAAGAAAGTTGAATGAGCCCTTCCGATTTGAACGTTTCAACGATTGTTTAAACAGAGGGAGAGTGAAAGAGGATTATTTCAAATTATACTCACTTCTATCAATGTTAGCATGGTGAACCTCCAGCTTCTCGAATGCATTATATACTATTAACGAGATATGTATTCGAATGAGTCATTTGGAATTAAAATCGTGGTTGATGTTCCTTTGATCAAGAATTCTATGCTTGGATGGGGAATTTGAATACGCTATTAAAATTCACAAAAGTGTAACATTTTATTTCGAATAGCCCCTCGTCCTCCCATTCGCGAAGCCGTGAAATCTGAAATTTGCATCCTTCAAACTGAACGGATGGTTGCGATAATTCTGTCCTCGCATTTATTCTAAGTTACTTACATTTTTCATTTGTTAAGTTGAACAAAGTTTTTCTTGAATAATTAATTTTTATATTATAAGTATGTAATTATTTCGATGTCAGTTGGCTTAACCATTAACGGTCACCTGGAGTATCACACACCCTAGCCTCGTCATCCATTACTATCTTTGGGGATCCTCTTTACGATACAAGACCGGGCGTAAGCCTCCAAGGGATAGTGTATCTACGCAATTCTTTGAAACAAGACGTTGCAATTTTCGGGAGTGTGTGACACCCCGTGTGACCATTGCGTAACTTTTCGCGAACAAGTCTTAATTTTACGAAAAATGATTTTAGTGTTATTACGAATAAAATAAATTCAGTGTGCGTTAGCATACTAAACAAAAGTTTCTCCGACAAAATTAATTGAATTTATTGTGTTTGTAGATAGCGCAATGCATACAATTTAAGATCACGCAACATCAAATAACACCTGCTTGCTGCAAAAACAATTGTCGAACTTAGTGGAGAAGCTTTAGAGGATAAAGTTGACAATGTTTCTGATGAATCAGAACACGTAGATTGTAGAAAGTGAAATTACTGAATCTCACCCAAATGACGAAGATATGGTTAATGCAACGCTGGCTTAAAGAAATTTGGAGATTCGAGCTCGTGGAAGGTCAAAAACAAAAACTTCGAGAGATAAATGATTGCATGTGCGAGACGTAATCATATAAGAAGTTTGAACAAAAACATAGTTTTAAAATGTAAAACAAAAATATATTATTTATATTTTTCTATAATACATCATGCTCTTTAAGAGCTCTCCCTTGATTTTTGTTGTAAAAAACCTTACATTTCGTTTCACGAGATAAATATACTTTTTGGAATGCACACTGTCAGGCGCATGTCTGCCATGAAGAGCAACGATTCAAGAATATCCCTTTAGGTTTTTACTGAAATATATTAAATATTGAGAAAGTTATACAATTTTTAGGAAAAAAGTGACTTCTCGCTAATTCTTTGCTTTGTTGAGTTTTAAAACTATTATAAAATTGAAAATTCAACAAAACTTCAATTCTTCCTTCTTTTCTAAAATGTTTAAGAAATACATAAATATTTTATTTGAAAATATCTAAAACTCTGTGCTTGGCATCAATTTAAAGTCGCTGGGATGTGAGACACCCTTCGTGACCACTGTGAGATTTTTCAGAAGTTCGATTTCTGTCGACTGGTACCATTTTGACACCATCGTCGTGAATTTATTTTTCTTGCATGATGCAACATGGTTAAGATTGAAAAAAAAAGAAACGTCAAAAAAAATCTCTACCGCACCAACCAGCCACCGGATTTTGAAAAAAAATCCGAAGTTATGAATAAAAAACTAACCAGTTTTTTAATCAACTTTCACGATTTCTACCAAAAGATTGCCTAGAACTCAAATAAGACCAACAAAAACAAAATCATAAATGTTTAAGGCAGGGTTTAATTCCAAAACCGAAACGTCGCAATTTTAAGACCTAAATAAAGAAAATTTGATTCAAACTATACAGAGAGAACAGCTTTATTTAATTTGATACGGTCGCCCAGAAACTTTTTTAAACAAACTTTTCTGTAATTAAATAAATATCTTATAGGTCGCATTCAGTACTATATTTTTTTGGTTCATATAATCCTTTCCTTAGTTTATGTACCCTCTTAAATAGTTTAAATATTTTACTACCTGCTGCTTATGCAATAAATAACTGTTCATATTCCAGACTACGTTCTGGTGTTCTCATTAAATTTGGTTAAATATTCAGTATTTTGAAATTTGTTATATATTCTAACCTAATCTAATGTACTGCAATATTTGACGTTTCTAAAAGTTGTGGAATATTTTATACAATTTTCTTGAACTTGACAGTATTATCGTATTTTCTAACCCCCAAAAAATAGGCTTATTTTACAGCATTTTGTGAATTTCTTATTTTATTCTCTTCACAGTAAAATAACATTTTACGGCTTTACGCAGTTATTATAACCGAGGCAGTTGGATGATGCAGCCATCTCGCCGCTTCGCCGCACCAACTCAGTTGGCTGGCACAACCAACACTACCGTGTCCATTAAAAGTGGGTGCCTCAGCCAACTAAGTGGATGGCGCCCCAGCGTCCAAGAAGGTTGTCCATAGCAACCAACTTACAGGTCAGTCTATCCAATCATTTCTATGAGATTTCAAGATATCTTTTTCGTAATTTTGCTATTATTCATTCACATTGCCCATCATATTTTCATTTACAGAATGAAGTGATAAGTAGTAATTGAAACTGCATTGCCGATCACGAATATGACACAGCCTATTTATCGATAATTACTTAAGTTTTTTTAATGTTAATTATATAAGAGTTATATTTTGTTCTCTGAAATAGGTTGAAGCTATCGGTATGCTCGATATAATGAACCCGGTTAAAGTCATTTTCTCAATTTTTTAGCAAGATATTTCACAAGTAGTGCACATACAATATTTTCTTAAAATTTAAATAAAATCTAAATACAATCTAACACAATAAACATTTGCAATGTTTTCGGAATAATTTTAAAGGTAGATTTATATAGGCTGGCACCAATTTGTCACCATCGCTGTGAAATTTTTTCTTGCATGATGCAGCATAGTTAAAGTTGAGAAAAATATTAGAAAAGATTGTCTTTAGCTGAAAGAAATGTTTTTGGTACAATATATGAAATGAATAATCATGCGGTTTTTATTAATTTTATTTAAAACATAAATTCATTTGACTTTTCTCCTTGCTACCTTATGAATGAGATATCTTTGGATTTTCCAACCTTTTTGTTCCGCCATTGTCAAATGTTGATTATATTAAAGTTTAATTAATTTATAAGCAAACATTAAACATTTGATCAATTTAAGAGAACAAATTTTAACTCATATAATTAACATGAAGATAACTAAGTCCGTACTGTATAGAATTCTTATATGTACACATCTAATCAAAGATCAATCCACTTTAATGGTGTCGTAAGTGAAACAATAAGATTCTCTTCCCGAGTCTCGACTAAGCAAGAAAAAGAAGATAGTGTAGAAAAAATTTAATTTTTCGATGGAAGAACAAAATTGCTGACCCTAAATGGAATCTTCTTTTTTTCGCGGTTAAATCCAATTTTCTGGCTTTTCCCCATTTTCCATTCCGCTAGACATCTTGGTTTATCAACTTTCTCGAAACATTATTCTATTTACATCAAATTCTACCAAAATTCCTCAAGATTCTCCAATATTCTGGATTTTTCTAGAGTATTATGGTATACTTTTTAATGTTTTAGATAGTTCCGTAACGCCCTAGGCCTATGTTACTTTATAATGTATATTTAATACTCACAAGTTGAAAATTATTTTCAAACCAAATTTTCATTTTTCCAGAAATGGTTTCTACGGAATTTGAAAAATTTAAGGGTGTTGCGAAATCTCTTGCATTATTCTAGAATTTAAGACCATTTAAATATTTCCTGGCTAGTTTTAGAGGATTAAGAATGTTCCAGAATTTTAGAAATTATTCTGTTTTTCTTAAATATTCTAGAAACTTTTTGACGTTTCTATAATACTATATAATGTTTTAAAATGTTCTATCGAGTTGTACAACCTATTCACAGCGTACGTAGGAGTAGTACACTATGAAAAATATTTAGTATTTTGGCACATTTATACAAAATGAGTGTTAGAAAAAATTAAAATAACCGTATTGTCAAGTGAAATTCGACCGATAGAGTGCGATCTTCGGTTTCTGCGTATTTCCATTCTTTAAAGAAAAAAAGAACCTTTTTTCCTTACCATTACAATGTAGGCATACTATGCACAGCAATATTGCAATAAGAGCATTTAAAACTTACGAATATCATTTATTGTAACGTTGCTTTATTTTTCGTAAATAAACTTCAAGCACATTTATTGTAAGTTTCAATAGAAATGTTAAACGGTGTAGAGATAAAGGTTATGGAAGGTCGACCAATGAAAATTGCAGCCTAATAGGATTGGCAAATAAATATGTATAGTCCTTCAAAATTAAATTGCAAGGTTGTTCTCTATTTGCTCGGTATAAAATGGGGTAGATATAGAACGTTTCGGAATATTTAAGCAAAGTTGATTAATTTCTAGAATCTTTAAGACAGACGCGGAGGATGCAACTCCCATGAATTCAAGCATCAAAGAAATTCTCTCTCGAATCATGTGCTGTTACATTCAAGAATAAACTCGCAACTTCACCGTGAGTTGGAATATTATTCCAATGCTCCAGGAAGGTTGGATCCCAGGAACAACATAAACTGTGCTGCTGTATGGAATCGAGAGGATGAAGCGGACGGGATAGTATAGCGCGCGCCAGCGATTTTACCCTGTGAGCACCACCAACCCTCTCTGGCTCAATGATCAAACCCCCCTAAGGTGCTCGGCTGCTAGATTCACCTACAGCAGTCGCTGTACAACTTGCCTGCCGATAATTTGTTTTATAGGAGGAGGGTAACACGACACTTATTACGTCAGGGGTTGTGAACGCATTAAATGTCTTCGACGGAGACGATCGCGAGAGGACTGCTCGCGTTCGTTCAAACAAGAGAAGCTGAGCGAGCACTTGTTCTCCAGTTTTCATCGATTTTTCTCTCAACTCAAATAACCGTAATCGAATTAGAGTTTAATTAAATTTCAATACACTCCTATAGCGTTCATTTCCGATTATTATTTTCAAATTCTTTCGATCAATGAAATCAGTTTTGTATTTTCATGATATTTTCTACCTGCGCGTGCATCGTACATTGCTTCTGTTCATTATTTTTTGTATGTCTGTGTTAATGGGATATTGATCGAAAAGACTCGGATACATTTTTCCTTCAAATTAAAACTCTGTATTCGGTTAATATTCATTAAATTGATTGAGTTATTGCTTTAGGCTGAAATAAAATTTTGTTTTAATAGACAGCCATTCAATGCACGGTAAAAAATTGAGCTGTGACAGGGATATTATTCCTTATTATAGGTAAACATTTGGCTAAAAACGAACGAAGGAATTTTGAAAGAACCCTGGATCAGCGAAAATAAATATCCCTGACCATTTCCCATATTCCAGGGATATCGTATTGTCAAACCCCTAAATAGTATAACTGTAATAGAGATATTAAGAATAGGTGTCTGAAGCAATTATCGGAAGAGCACCGGTGCATTATGGGAGCAGCGAAATAAAATGGCGACGGTCTAATCCGGAGCAGAGATAGTTCAGATTTACTTTGGACAATTAAACGCTTTTCACCACTTAAAATATGCGAGAATGTTAATATTAAATGGAGTTTATGATGCGGTAATAATTTACATTTGTTTCGATTGTAGGCGATAACTATATTGAAATATCAAGAAACGCGATAAAAACAACAAACTTGACCTCCAAATGCATTATACGGATTTCAGGGAAATTCATTTTCGCGATACCAGACGAAAGATTGGCTACTGTAAGTTGACATATTTCTGTAATAACTAAATTTTTCTCTAATCTGAAGATAATAAAATTATACATAATCTGTCGAAAACAATAAATTCTCAAACTTAGAAATTTTGTCCAAATTACTGATTTACGAGAACAATTTACATAAAGTAACTAAATGTTTAACTCCTCTAACTAAAGGTTTTACCTAATCTAAGTGGACCCTCTCTTTGAGTTTAATATATTCTTGATTCATTCGTTCGCCTCAAGAATTTTTTTTCCTTGTAGGGTAGAATTTCCCACAGTTGAAAACACTACCAATTTTACAACATAATTTAAAAAATGATTTTCTCTTTCTCCACATTATCTCGCACAAAATGCAACTAATCATAAGAAAACTAGCACAGAATTATTTCAACCATATTCTACAAGCATAATTAATGGATTGATTAATTCATTCATCCATTACTCATGAATTCCAATACATCCTTTTTCATTACCTTATAACAATATATTAAGTTCACATGGTCTGCGCTGAAATTTATAACCAACAATTTTACGAAACTGTCATAGTTGTATATAATTTTATCTTTAGATAAAATGTAATTCTATTTTGTTCACTGTAGGCATTTTTATGTAAATAAACTAGATGAATATAGCCAAAGGAACCTTTGTTAGCTTTCTTCTTGATTAATGGAAGGGGGGGGGGGTAGGGGTTTAGAACACATTTTTTGACAAAATAAAAAAAATTCTGAATGCACAACATCTCAAGAATATTGTATCCAAATTTTATGTAAACAGGGTAGAATTCAACGCAGCCAGGAACAAAAGAAAGCTTTGGATGTTATGAATAACAGCGATTTACTCTACGGACCTAGAATTGATGATTCTGTCTGAGTATAAAAAATTACACACGTTTATTGTTGCGTAATTTTTCATTTCCGAGAACAAATACTTTAAATCGGTTTTTCACGCGGACGTTTTTGAAGTCCGTGAACTTTAGAACTCAAAATATATTTGACCGATTATTTTCAAATTTGGTACACTATTTCCTCACATTATTCTACAGGTAATTAGAAAGAGTTTTTTGTTTTTAACCATTTTTGTTCATTTTAAAATAACAAAATTAACCGATTTTTTAAAGCGAAAATCGCGTTTTGTCTTTAGAATGATGTAAAAAGTAAAATAAAATTTTTAAATCAAAAAAACGCTTCCTGATTACCTGCGAAAACATATCACCTTTAAGATGAATTTTTGTTTTGTTTTAGATGATTCAGTGATGAGTTACAACAATTTTTTTTCGAGGCGTCTCGTGAGATTTGATGTCACGTGGGTCATTTTTTCATATTTTTAAATTAAAATTAGTTTAAGAATAGTTAGAATGTAGTACTAAAATATACAGTTCAAATTAATAAACCAGCATTGATTATATCTCCAAAAAAAATCTTAAAAATATGCGTTTTTCGTCTCT
>NC_046660.1:99552091-99567906 GCF_010883055.1 Belonocnema kinseyi | reverse complement strand
TTTTAAATCCTCTTATGTTTGGTTATGAAATGAAGGATGAGACATTGATACCTAAAAAAATACACATATTGCTACCGCCTCCAGACGATTTCGTTATGTGTTATAATTACAAAGCTTGTATAAGTGAAAAATCTTGTCCATGTGTAAAATATAAAGCTAAATGCATTTCTTTTTGTGCATGTCAGAAAGACAAATAATGTAGAAATAAATATACATAATCTACTGTAAAATATACTTTTGTAAATAAATATTTTAACATAATTTATATAACATTCGACAAGTTCTACAATACCTAAAGAGAACATAGAAAACCTAACAATGAAAAATGACAATATATTTGAGCGGTGCAACGCGAGGTGCAACCCTGCGCAGTAAAAAGAGCACTATTGTTGATCGCAAAAAAGCAACTTCCAGAGAGCTGCGCTAATGGAAATCTATGTCAATTTGTAGAGTAAGTTTCAAAGAATGCCTACGTTTTTGAAATTTTCAAAAATGTTCAGTAGATCAAAAGTAATCAACGCTGAAAATTAGTAAAAAACGTCAAATTTCCGACCTTCAAAAATTTATATCTTTTGAAATATACATTTTACGAAAATTTTACTAGAGACCTTTTTTTCTTAAAATGAGCCATATTTTCTAAAAAAAAATTGTCCGAATCGAAAAAACGACATTTTCATAATTTGTTTAAACAATTACAATTTAAACAATGTTGTACGCATTTTTCGAAAAATTAAGTTGTGGATTCGGATTCAGGGGCTCAAAATACATAAAAATAGAGGGTTTTCAGCTTTGGCGGTCTTAGTGCATACGGGATCATACCCAGCCCCCGGACTAATTGTCGATCCCCGTTATTGGTTTGTGTGAACTGCGTTTTGGTGAGTTTGCTTTGTAGTTATAAGTGTAGAATTGTAAAAGGCTTTTTCCTCCACTCACTGAGTGGATGTTTTTTATGGCAGGATCAATAAACTTTAAGTTTAGTTCTTTATCGTAACTATGGTGTTTTGTTTTGGCCTATCTCTTTCCTCCAAATCCAAGCTCTCTTTTATTGTAATATGATTTAATTTGCAAACATTTTGGTCCTTCGAGCCGGATTGGAGGGGATGTTGAGCCTTTAAGAAATTGAGAAATGGATCTTGGTGTTGTAGTGGTTGTTCGCCACGCAGAGTATTACTTTAAGGTATGATTAACGAAAATTCATTTTGATTTGCCTTTAATTAATAAAGACTTGTAAGCTTCACATGCTTTGGAGAATTATCCGTTTCTCTGCTCTATTTTTCTTGTTGTTTTGGATACTATTGGTTAAATTACAGTTTACATTTAGTGTCGATACACGATAGGTTAACATGGCTCCCGTATCTTTGAAAGGGTTAACGGCCCTTCAAGAGTCTCGTCTAACAGAAATTGAGCAAATACATACGCGTTTCAAGGGTAGTGCTTCGGAAAGCCATACACGCAGTATTGTCGAACAGCGACTCGCGTCTGTTGAAAAAATTTGGGAAGAAGTTCGCGCGACGCATGCTGAAATCATTGTGAAGGAAAGTGCCGCTACCGATCCTTACATCGTCGATAACGTGTTCGCTCAAATAGGAAATGCATACGAGTCCCTTCAAGACGAAATGCTGCGAGCTTTAGATCGGTTCGATACTGCTTCAATAAATATTCACAGTCAGGCTCAGAGAACGGTGGACAAGGACGAGTCGGACATGTATCCTCGCAGTGCTAAACTACCCAAATTGGACCTTCCAACATTTTCAGGCCGCTACGAAGACTGGGAGAATTTTTGTGATTTGTTCTCCTCTCTTGTTCACGATAACCCACAACTGAGTAATGTGACTAAGTTGCAGTACCTAAAATCATGCCTCAGGGGTTCCGCGACCGAGTTAATTAAGGATGTTGCTACGACTAACGTAAACTACTTATCAACTTGGCAGGCTTTGAAAGGGCGATTTTCTAACCCTCGTCTGACAGTCAATAATCTATTAACTGCTTTAATAGACTTGCCACATTTAAAAAGGGAGTCAGCGGATGAGTTACGATCATTCAGCGATGAAGCTCAGCGTATCGCACGCGCGTTGACAATGCCTTGAAATGCTTCGGCAGCCTCAACGGATATAAAAATACTGGATCGTTTTCCCAGTTTTCATGATTTCACAGAATGCCTCGAACATTGCTCTCATGCACTCTGTATGACTGCTGCTGACACTAAGACTAACAATAGGCCCGTCTGAACTCATTAAAAATCTGGAGCAAATCCCAAACGCATTTTTCATGCCAGTTCCAATTTTAATACGCATGGCAGATCAGCCCTTCCATGCCCACTCTGCAAGGGTGGACATTATAACACTACATGTCCCGAGTATCAAGGAAAACCCCCCAATGAACGTCAACAAGAGGTGTATCGCCTACGTTTGTGTTTTAAATGTTTGGGTAGCCATCGTTAAAAAAATTGTCAATCTAAAAAAAGGTGTTCAACGTGCAGAGGAAAACATCATTCGTCGATTCACCACGCATCCCCGAAACGAGCTTTTTGGCCCTAGAGGAACTCCAGTATGTGTCCGCGCTATGTTCGATCAGGGTTCTGAAGTTTCATTTATTACTGAGACAATGGCGCAATTACTTGAACTTCCCAAGCGCCGTGAAAGGATTGCCCTCACTGGCATTGGTGCATCAAGAGCTGGTACTGTGCGTGCCACTACTCAAGTATCATTACAATCATATAGTGACACTTCATTTTATCTCGAAGTTAAAGCTCTAATTCTGCCACGTCTTAAATCACAACTTCCTTCCAGGATACCCACGGATTTTGATCCTGCTCTCTTTGAAAATATTAAGTTAGCAGATCCTTATTGGCTAGAACCAGACTCAATTGATATAATTCTAGGGGTCGATGTCTATGGCCAAGTCTTGCGTTCAGGATTACGCCGGTTTCCACCAACTGAATTAATAGCTCAAGATACTGTGTTTGGCTGGATCATTTTAGGATCACTGTATTCGGACGCTCCAAGGCGGGCGGCGCGCACGTCTTCAATACCACTTAAAACCATGCATTGCGCCTTAGACGATGGCTTGCAAGAAATGCTTCAACACTTTTGGGCTGTGGAAGAGGTGGCCCCTCCTATAAAGAAACTAAAACCAGAGGATGAAGTCTGTGATTAACTTTACTCAGATAAGCATTCTCGAAACGGTGAGGAACGGTATACAGTTCGCCTCCCTTTAAAGGCAAAACCTCCAACTTCTTTTATCGAAACCCGGTGGGTAGCCTTAAGCTCACTCTCAAATATTCATCGTCGTTTCCTCAGGGATCTTCAGCTTGCTAAGGCTGATCAAATCTTTATGAAAGAATATAAAGAATTAGGTCACATGGAGAAAATTCCAGAAGCCGAACTAGATAACCCGCGAGCCTGGTACATTCCACATCATCCCGTAGTCCAGTCCACACTCACTCAGTGGAAATTTCGCGTGGTCTTCGACGCATCACGACAAACCTCTGAACAACACTGCTTGAACTAATTTCTAATGACAGGCCCTGCTCTTTAAGGTGATATTTCCTTAATACTTCTAAACTGGCGAAAGTATCGATACGTCTTCACCGCTGATATTGTAAAGATGTTTCGCCAAATTCTCGTACATCCTGATGATCAAGATCTGCAGAGAATTCTTTGGACTCCTGTATCTGAGAAACACCCGGTGGATTATCGACTGACAACGCTTACTTACGGGACAGCTTGTACTCCCTACTAGCTATTCGTACCCTGACTCAATTAGCATCAGATGAATGTCATGGATTTCCTCTTGGAGAAAGTTGCATCAGGCATAATACTTATGTTGACGACATCTTCGCGGGCGCGGATAACCTTGAGCTTGCGATAAAAAAGCGAGACGAATTATGTGAACTTTTACATTTAGCTGGAATCAAACTGGACAGATTGGCGGCAAACCAACCTGAGATTTTGCATCATCGCGATCAACTAAACAAGGTCGATAAGCATATTGACTTGAATGAATCAGTCAAGACTTTGGGCTTGCGTTGGTATCCAGCGACAGATACGTTTGGAGTTAGTATCACTGAAATGGAACCTGCCGTTAAGCGCCCTACCAAAAGATCTATCCTATCAAAAATATCGCAATTATTCGATCCTCTCGGTTGGCTTGCTCCCATCACAGTCACTGCCAAAATTTTATTGCAAGATCTCTGGATCTTAAAATGTGACTGGGATTCGCCTCTAACGGAGGAAATCATTGAACGATGAAATAATTACTGCAATTCAATTACATCTCTCTCAACTCTTTCCATCAGTCGTTGGTTAGGAGCCTCTCTAGACTGTGAAACTCAACTTCACGGATTTGCTGATGCTTCATCGCGGGCGTATGCTGCTGCTGTATACCTCAGACTTCCAATGAACGAAGGTCCTTGCAAGGTCTCACTCCTAATGGCAAAAACAAAGGTCAGTCCTGTGAAAACCATGAGCATTCCGAATCTCGAGTTAAGTGCTGCGGCTCTGCTTGTAAAATTAATTTGTCATGTGAGGGACTTATCGTGCTTTAAGACTGTATCTGTTTATGCCTGGTCCGACAATCAAATTGTCCTTTCCTGGCTTCGAAAGCATCCGTGCCATTGGAAAACCTTCGTAGCGAAGCGCGTATCATTAATTCAAACTGAGTTGCCCTCGGCTGAATGGAACTATGTGTCGACTAAAGAAAATCCCGCAGATCTGGCGACCCGCGGAGTAAAACCATCAAATCTTCAGCAATCTGAGTTATGGTGGAATGGTCCCAAATGGCTCACCCTTTCTCAGAAGGAATGGCCTAAGCAGCCAGACCCTCGGCAAGTGCTGCACATTCAAGGCCCAGAAAGTGAAGCGGAAATTTTGAAGCGATATTCAAGTTTAACTCGGTCGATCCGAATCGTAGTATGTTGTCGTCGACCTCTCGTTAGATTACGCAAATCTCGAAAAGGAGAATCTGACTTTGCCGCCTTTCTCACCGCATCAGAGATTGCTGACGCTCGCTTTGCGGTCATTCGTATGGTTCAAGCACAACATTTTTCTACAGAAATCGCGTTGTTAAATTCTGGGGGATCTTTACTTAAAGGGAATCCGCTTAGAAAACTGAATCCCTTCGTGGGAAGGGAGGATGGGATTTTGCGAGTTGGAGGACGCCTGTCACACGCTGACCTTTCTCATGAGGCCAAGCACCCTCCAATTTTACCTTACTCATCAGCTCTCAGTCGTCTCTTCGTTCGCCATGCCCACCTTTCCTCTCTGCATGGTGGGCCCACACTGACGCTAAGTTTCTTGCTTCGAGATACATGGATTTTGGGTAGGTCACGACTTGGACTATGCTGGAGCGATTCAAGTGCACACAACAAAGGGAAGGGGGCATCGCTCATACAAAGGTTACATTGCTCTCTTCGTATGCTTTGCCACTCGTGCAATTCATCTGGAAGTCGTACGTGACCCAACTACGGCTTGCTTTATGGCTGCTTATCGCAGATTTATCGGTCGACGAGGGATTTGTCGGCGCCTCTATTCTGACAACGGTACCACTTTCCAAGGAGCTGCTCGAGAACTTCGAGAAATGTTTGCTGACGCCTCCAAATTCTACGGTGAAGTGGCAGCGATACTTGCCAATGAAGGGACCGACTGGACGTTCATTCCACCAAACGCCTCATTGTGAGGGACTGTAGGAGGCTGGAGTAAAATCTACCAAACATCATTTAAAAAGGGTGATAGGAGACCACAAGCTCACAGTATTAGTATTAGTGGATACACAGTATTAGTGGAAATAGAGGCCTGTTTGAACTCTCGCCCATTATACCCCCTCACTAACGAATTGGACGACTTGACTGCTCTCACTCCAGCCCACTTCCTAGTTGGAGACCAGTTAGGCCTCATTCCTGATGCTGGAATTTCAGAAGTACCTGAAAACCGGCTATCACGATTCCAGTTGCTTCAGCGTATTCAAGACAACTTTTGGAAACGTTGGTCATCTGAATACCTTCATCATCTCCAAGAGAGAGGCAAATGGCGTGATCCAACGGAGAACTTCGCAGTCGGACAACTCGTCCTAGTAAAAGACGAGAGATATCCACCGTCAAAATGGCCATTGGGACGAGTTATTCAAGTACATCCCGGCCCTGATGGTTCAATCAGAGTCGTGACAATTAAGATGGCAACTACCACTTTGCGTCGCCACGTCGTGCGCCTCAGCCCTCTGATCCTGCCATCACCATAAACTGTTGCGGTACCGGTAGTTGCGAATTCATTTGTCTCTCTAGAAAGCAGCTCACGCGTCGATGTCATAATTATTCGTCCTGCGAACGAAGGCGGGCGGTATGTTCGGCCAAATCGTGCATTTGGACTTTCAGTTGGGTTACCATGATTATTGTGCGAACCATGCGGGCTTGTTGTCTTCCATGGCCTTCGACCAATCAAAGTTAATTGTTTCTCCGGTGGACCACTGTTCGGTAACGTATTGCGATCATAAAGTTTAGGAAAATTTTGTATGCAGTCGTCTATCCCTGCAGGGTCGAGTAGTATAGTCTTCACTTCTTCGTGAGTAGTCGAACGTAGCAGATCTCCATTTTCTACTCCGTCTCACGTGCGATTGACATACCCACATAGTGACCTAGTTTGTATTTCGAGTATATGGTGATCCTTCTCGCTCTGTGCTGTGCCTCACAAAATTTTGGACAACGGTTGTCTGCTCTCGAGCTGTGCTTCGTCCTGTGGCGGATCGTTTGTGATTACTCAAGTGTGAAGTACTAACGTTGCGTATGATGGATCATGGTCATGTGGATCCCCGCTTATATTTGGATTGTTACCACTTTTTATGATGGATCATTACTTTCGATCACCGCTTGTATTTGGATCATTACTGTGGATCACCGCTTGTATTTGGATCACCGCTTGTATTTAAGATCAGTTCTGTGGATCACCGCTTAGATTGTCGATCCCCGTTATTGGTTTGTGTGAACTGCGTTTTGATGAGTTTGCTTTGTAGTTATAAGTGTAGAATTGTAAAAGGCTTTTTCCTCCACTCACTGAGTGGAGGTTTTTTATGCCAGGATCAATAAACTTTAAGTTCAGTTCTTTATCGTAACTATGGTGTTTTGTTTTGGCCTATCTCTTTCCTCCAAATTCGAGCTCTCTTTTGTTGCAATATGATTTAATTTGCAAACAAATTTTTTAATAATTTACATAACTTTGTATATTTCCATTAAAAAGAGTTTCCCTTCTAATCTCATGCTAATCGAAAAAAAACATCTTACACAGAAAGAGCTGTATAACTTTTCTATTTTTGAATTTGAAAAATTAATAAAAACATGTTTGGTGCTATTACCGTATTACCCCTGTAAACCTAACGGAGTGTCTCCCTTGAGTATGTGGGTCAATAAAAGCGGTACAAATTTTGCGCGTTTGATTCTGGATGTTTCTAAAAGGAAGATCCAGAGAGATGTAACCATTTCCGACAAATATCTCATGAAATGCACGAAAATTCGTTCATAAAAATGTAGCCCACATGCAAAATGCTGCATAAGTTCTACAAATTAAATGAAAGGAGCAATCAGTTCAGAGATAAACCGTACAAAATTGGTGGCGTCTCATCTAAAAGGACAGACTTGATATTTAAAAAAAGCCTATTAAATAATGAAAGGAGCAGGCAGAAAGAAACAAGTATATAAAGGGGGGGGGGGGGTAGCACCAACCAGTTAACAGTCAATAATTTTTTTAAAGTTAATAAGAGGTTGAATTGATCCATTTTTTTCATTCCGAGTTTTACATTATCTTATATCATATTTCTACAAGTATTAATCATATGAAAAAAAAAAACAATGATTCGGTACTTTACTTATTTGTAACAACTTATATTTCGTCGGCTTTGCCCCTCACCGGAGGGCACAGCCGATGGCAGCTTTTCATGAAAATCAAAACATTTAAAGATAAGAAAATTGGATGGTTTGTTTATGTGGTATTTTATGTACTGAAAAAATTACCTTTAAAGATCTACAACAAGAAGAATAAGTTATTTTGAATAAAAATAGAGATAACTGTAACATAACCTCTTATTCGTTGACATTCTACTAGAAACGGACTTTACGCAATGTTTCTACCGTACAAATACAATAAACCTGCATACCGATCGGATTGATAATACTATTTAATAGTTTTTTCCATGTAGCCCACAAGATAAATTGCTGTTCTATATTGCATATCATTTATCGACGAAACTTGGGACAAGTGTATCACCTAAGCACTTGGAACTATTATTTTCATCGGGCCTGCTCCTCTGGTCAGATCTCACTTATTTATGAGATTTAATATATTTTGGACTTGAATTATGTCCAATTAATACAATTAGATTGTGTGATATTGTTTTATCTGTCAGAATATCAAATTTTTATACTGTAAGTATTATCATTAAAGTTGAAAACTTTATATTTCTGTTAGAGAAACTTCCATTCTTTCTTGGTAAAAACTGTTTTCTGTGTAATTTTTCCTTTGAAACTTCGAAATTGTTAAGTAATAGCCATGTAATAACCAAAATCACCTTTGCACTGATAGAAATAGTATAATTGATTTAACCATAAGATCGTAGGTTCGAAAATTACACTGTTAAAAATGTTTGTAATTTTAATATACATTTACAATACATTTATATAGTAAATCTCAGAATTTGGTCTATGAAATAGTTATTAAAAGGCTGCGTAGTAAATTTAATATACATATATATTGATCAATTCTTAGAAGAGCCAGGTAATTTCACTTTACACAAATTAAAGATAATTTTGGCAGTAACGTTTAATTCTAAATAATAAAGCATTATATTTGTTTCTAGTTAAACATAAATTATACTGGGTTTCAAGTGGATAAGATCAATTAAGTACATAATTAAGACACCTAACCTAAAAGCAGCAGTACTCACGTAAAAATTCTGACATTGGCAGTGAATTTTGATGTAAGCCCCGCCCATATGTCGAACTTTGATTATAAACAAGAATTTAGTCGATGAATTGTAGGTTATCATTTTAGTTTTGAATATTTGACAAGATTTAAATACATCAAAGAACTTTCAACTTTTATGCACTCTATTTTACTATACATGTATATTATTTTACAAAATAATGGTATATTAAATTTACTAAACGTATATGCATATTGCTTTCAATACATTTATAGTAAAATCAATATAGAAATTTCTAACAGTGTATAAGTACATTCATAATATAACAAGTGTACTGCAATTATAAAGAGTACGAAATGCACTCACTGAAATATTGTAAACTCAACTTATTTATATTTTTGGTACACTGTTAAAAATAATATTAAATTTAATATACCCATGTGTATTAAAATTTATATATCAAGCATATGGAATCGCCAATCAAGGCGACTATATTAAATTTCATATACATTTATGTTAATCACTCACAAGAAAAATCAGATAATTCCATTTTTCACGAATCCAAAATAAGTTTAGCAGTAATTTTGGATTGTAAATAATAAAACATGATACCTTCTTCC
Organism: Belonocnema kinseyi; assembly: GCF_010883055.1. Lineage (NCBI taxonomy): Eukaryota > Metazoa > Arthropoda > Insecta > Hymenoptera > Cynipidae > Belonocnema > Belonocnema kinseyi. Next base: position 99,558,382 of record NC_046660.1, on the reverse strand, counting down.
TGTTAATCAGAAATAAAATTGGATTTCAAGTCAAAAGGTTGAACTAAGCAAATAAATAACAGACCTAACCTACAACTAATTTTCTTCGCCTTAAACTTTGACCATTCAGAGCGAAATTAGGAAAAAGTTTTACCCGTACATTGCACTTTCATAATAAATAACAATTCATTCAATGAATTTTAGATTATTAATTCAATTGAGAATATTTGACAAGATTTAAAGAAATTAAAGCACGTTGAGTTTTCATGCATATTGCTATACTGACCTGTATATTAAATTTAATACATATGTATATTAAATTCACTACACCAATGTATCTTACATTTCAGTAGCGTCAGTGTACATTTGTTTCACACGCATGTATATTAAACCTCGTAAAGATTTTTCTAACAGTGTACAAGAATGCAATATTCGTATTGCAATTATATAAAATGTGTAAGCCTATTGAATATTTGCCTAAGCGAGCTAGCTCTAAAATGTTGTCCTTTATAGTTTATAGCAATACAATCTGTATGAGTGATTTACCCGACTCTTTTTGTTTATTTCACCGCAGGCGTATCTTGCTCGCGCCTGCGCGTCTGTCTTCATAAGCAACAAGATTCAGATGGCCAAAACAAATAGCATGTATGGCTGTATCTATATTAGCAATAAAATATAATGAATCTAGTCATAAATGTTGTTGTACCGCCAATTCATTTCTATCAGTGTGCCCCACTGGTTGGCGCTGCTCCCCCCCCCCCCCCCCCCCCCCCCCCCCCCCCCCCCCCCTACCCTACTTCGGATATAAATGTCATCAAAAAACGATTTCGAGGGTAATTTTGAGAAATTCATGAATTCTTTAAACTTCTTTTATCTTGCAATTCCTTATAAACTAGAGTTAAAAAACGGACACTACACTGGAGTAGAATACACTGTTATCCTACACGGCTCTCCATACGCACGTCTTCATGTACTTCAATTTTTAATTTTACCGAATTCCCAACCAAATTACACCTTAATGTTCTACTTGCAAATGATTTGGATCAAAACAAATAAATTTCCGAAATCTGTGCACTTACGCCCCTATGCACTGTCACGTTTTAGTTCTTACGTACATACATTTATTAATTTCATAGAATTTCCCACATAATTCGAATATTTTAGATTTAAATATAGTATATTCAAAGCGAAAAAGGAGAAGTTTCTCGAGAATAGGAGAAATATAGTGAACTCTGATATGGTATCACACTGGAATCTGAAACGAAGCCCGGTTTCGAGCATAGCCTGCAGTGGCCTTGATATTAAGTCTAGGGAATCCAGAAGTAAACAGACAGGGTCGCGTGATTCATATCTGTTGTATTTAGACGCATGACTCAATCTGATGCGACTAAAGCACTGAGAGTGCGGCCCTCATGCTGTTTGTACCGCTTGACTTGAGCACCGCCTTTTTTTCAGAATATCGTAAATCCGAGGTTTCTAATTCTAGGTTCCCGAGAATTTTTTTTTCGCAGTGTCTAGTCGTATAGATTTTTGGACAAATAGCCGAAACCAGACGGGACAGACACTTTTCCTTTCTCCCGAGAGCTTCGCCAAACAGGCTTGCAAGATTTTTTTTATTTATCCTAAAAGATGGACGATTATCCGCGGTCTTTCTAATTTGATAATTTTTTGTCTAGGAAGAAAAATTTTTAACAAAAATTGTTGATCAGGTATAAAATTAAGACTATCTCTATTGTATCGTGTAGATTCTTTCCAGCTAAGCTCTCTTTTGACTTCTACGAATCTACGTCTCATCTAACAATAATTAGCAGTCGAATAATTATTTTGAAAAGATCCTAACCTTAATGTAATGGAAATGTTAACGTAAAATATCACCCGCGAGCTTGAGCATTAACGGTTTTAGTACCTATAAGTTGCATAGAAGGTGTAAAGGAAAAGTTGGTTGGTGTTAAGCGCCTGTAACATAAGTGCAACACAGGCGGAGACATTAATAGCCGCGTCAATTCAATTATGGTACATGGATAGTTGCATTAGCGACGCCTTTGAACCAGGGCTGCTATCCGCTCGATCGCGTTTAGAATTGGAACCCAAGGAATGCCCCTGGAAATTGAACGACCTTCGCGAATACATTTTCGTTTTATTTTTTTAACTATTAACTCTTTCAATGTTAATTTTTTTGAATAAACATTCTAATATTTTCATTCAGATTCGCACTATCCCGAAGTTACGTACACTGATGGAAGTACCTGCTATATTTTTGGAAAAATTAAAAAAATAATGAAGATAAATTTCGTTCCTTTCATGAAATTATAGGTCTTTAGCTGTAGTTTAACATACATTTTCAATAATAAGTGTTATTTCTATGAATTTATAAAATGAGTTGCGAGTAGTTGTTATGCATAATTATATGGAAATGATTCATACTACTTAAATCTTCTGATGATAATAATGATGATAATAATAATATGAAGGTTAAAGTAATTAAAACTTCACTTTGAGAATGATTAAAAAAAACATCGTGAAATTTGTGATTGAAATTAACCTATATAGTTGTACATGTTACAAGGACTGCACCGCCGACCTTGATCCATCTTCACACATCCGCCCTTTCTCTCTGAATGGATCGGGACGGGATCACGTCACGTAATTTCCGAGATCGCTTTTTCCATCTAATCGGACACCCACTAATCTCTCTGGATGTTCCTCTCAGGATCAGCAAAGCGAATCGTGAGAAAGGTCGTTTTTGTTTCATGTTGCGAAGCGAAGGTCACGATCCTTCGGACCGTGTCACGGTTACACAGCGAAGCGAAATAGACCGGGAAACTTCCCCGGCAACTGGCTTCGACTTGAGATCAGAGAAAGGAAAGTTGTCTGGACCTTGTGCGGTGCATTTTAATCATTCCGTTACTCTCAGTATCGAGTAAATCATCTGATAGCTACTGTTTCCGGAAGTTCATTTCCATCTTGTCAATTTTAATAGTCCATGAATATAAAATAAAATGTTGCTTGTTATAAACTAAAATATTTCGCGTGAATATAAAATAGACGAAAGGCGCAAATATCATATTTATACAGCATATTTACGATTTTCTTAGTTAATATGGACTATATATGTTCTTAAAACTCTTTCGCTAAAAGATAGATTTTTATTTCAGCTTGAATTAGACCAACTAAAGGTACAGTTTAAATTAACCCTTTATTGACTAAATCTTTGTTCAATGATAAAAACAAAATTGGTTGGTTTAAATTATTATTTTTGTTCTTTAAAAGAAAATAATTAGTTTAAAACTTAAAAGATAAAAAAATATATTTAGCCAGTCCAAATTTGTTAACTTTAAAAATTACTATTAGTATTATTAAAAAAATCTGTATACTTAAATTTTAAATATTGATTTTGATCTGTTACAACTCTCATATTAGAGAAACTTTTTTAGGTTAGTTCTATCCTTCCTCTTAACGAATCCTAATCTTAACGAAGTTATTATGTTAAGTATTCTGAAAGTTATATACAGCTTGCTTATTCTGAGAGGGAGGTTTGTACACAGAAAATCGACGATCCTCCAGAGTAGACCAAAATCTATATTCAATTGAGATGCAACAAAATCTGGGTGGCTCAAATTTGTTGCAACTCAATTGAATATCGATTTTGGTCTACTTTGGTGGATCGGCGCTTTTCTGTGTACAAATTATCCTCTCAGAATAAGCAAGCTGTATAGAACATCCACAATATTTAACATAATAACTTCGTTAAGATTAGGATTCGTTAAGAGGAAGGATAGGCCTAACCTAAAAAAGTTTCTCTAACATGAGAGTTGTGAAAGATCAAAATCAATATTTAAAATGTAAGTAAACAGATTTTTTTATTAATACTAATAGTATTTTTTAAAGTTAACACATTTGGACTGGCTAAATGTTTTTTTTTTTGTCTCTTAAGTTTTAAACTAATTATTTTCTTTTAAAGAACAAAAATAATGATTAAACCAACCAATTTTGTTTTTATCCTTGAATAAAGAAGGGTTAAAATAAAAGAATTTAAACTGTACCTTTAGTTGGCCTAATTTAAGCTGAAATAAAAATCTATTTCTTAGCGAAAAAGTTTATTCTGAAAGGGAGGTTTGTACATAGAAAATCGCCGATCCTCCAAAGTAGACCAAAATCGATATTCAATTGAGTTGCAACAAATTTGAGCCACCCAGATTCATTATCAGAATCTAGGGGAAAAACATGATTTAGAGACTGATATCTCATCCAGAGCAACGTGAAGTGACGTCAACAAACTGTCAGTCACCTGTCAAAATGATTTGGTCGGGCGTTATTTGCATGAAATAGATGTTGATAATCAGGTAAGTTATAAAAATAATTTCCAAATCTTAGGTTAGTCAAAACCGACATGCCATTCAGACAACGAAAGCCGGAATGTACAAACTAATTCGTGACCGTCTGCATCGAAATTGATGCCCGTTCGTTCGAAGTTATATCCTCTACATTTTCTACATTCAACAAAGTGAAGTTAGCTGTTGGTTGAAGTGAAATTACCTAATTGTGTATGTAGACGGTCATGACTTTTTCTATACATGTCGGCTTTAGTTCAAATTTCGACGGGCATGACTTACCTAACACTTGGAAGTTGCATTAGGAAGTTACAATTTTATTCTATGTGACTAGTACGCACTGTTAAATGAAAGAAAGTTGAAATTTAGTTAAATATTATTTCAATAAGTTTCATTATTAACAATTATTTAGTCTAATATTGCTAAGCGAAAAGTTGCTTTGACAGGTGTTCAGGTGGCTGACAGTGCGGTGCAGCACTCCACAACTCTCGGCATGTGCCAAAATTCAGTCTCCAAATGATACATTCCCCTAGACGCCCATATGTGCAGCTACGTTCAGAGGAATAAATTTCAGACTGAAAATTCTCTCAAATGTTCATTGGGAAACCAATGGAATTTGAGCTGCAACAAATTTAACACCAGCGTTTTTCTGTGTAATGACCTAAATTTTTAAATATGCTTTTTTCAAATATTTCGATATTATATTTTTAGTCGTATTTGATTACACAGCCACGCAAAAAAAGTGTGCGGATCTGGTAACAAGACACAAATATTCCTATGGATTTTGGGTCACTGAACTGAAATTCGGTATCAAAAATTACCCATCACGTCATGGTTGAGCCATAACCTCAAAAAATGACGAAAAATCATGCACTGAGGCAAATAAATTTCAAAATAATGCCAGTGATGCAAATTTTCACTTCAAAAACATGTCGACAACTGTGAAGGATCAACCCTTGCCTGATATCAACTTATTTAACATAACTTTCCCCAACAGAACCTGACCTCAGCTAACCTGAATTAACAGAAATTTATTGAACTACACGTAAAACTCTGGAAGCATATTTCCCCAGTAGCAAATGTGTGCTACATTAAATGGGTCAACTCGAGCCTAACCTAGAAATAAATCTAACCTAGCCTAATCTAACTTAATCTAACCTCACGAAACACAATTAAACTGATTGTGTTGTCCCGTTGTGTTTGCGGTACCATTTCATTCATCTTCGGCTTAACCTACATAGAGGTTTAACCTATACTAACCTAACGAAACCTGACCTAACCTAGCCGAATGAAATTCAACCACACGTGTAGCTATGTAAGCGTACGGTTCTCAGTCTTAAATGTGTGCTATATTTAATAGCTTAACTCGATCTTAACCTACAAATAAATCTAACTTAACAGAACCTAACGAAATTTTGCTTAACGCAACACAACGTAACTTAAGTGTTCCCGTTGTAACACAATAAAATTCATTTCATTGTACTACAGGTGGTTAAAAATTAAGACGCACATTACTCATTTGAAGAAACTTAGAACTACAAGTAGAATTGACCCCATTTCAATTAACCTGACCTCTATGTAGGTTAAGACGAAGCTGAATGAAACTGTACCGCAAACACATCGGGACAACACAATGAGTTTAATTGTGTTACGTGAAGTTAAGTTAGGTTAGGTCAGGTTTTGTTAGGTTAGTATAGGTTAAACATCTATGTAGGTTAAGCCGAAGCTGAATGAAACGGTACCGCAAACACAACGAGACAACACAATCAGTTTAATTGTGTTTCGTGAGGTTAGGTTAAGTTAGGTTAGGCTAGGTTAGATTTATTTCTAGGTTAGGCTCGAGTTGACCCATTCGATGTAGCACACATTTTCTACTAATAAAATATGCTTCCAGAGCTTTAAGTGTAGTTCAATAAATTTCTGTTAATTCAGGTTAGGTGAGGTCAGGTTCTGTTGGGTAAAGTTATGTTAAATAAGTTGA
>NC_046660.1:99531970-99551991 GCF_010883055.1 Belonocnema kinseyi | reverse complement strand
TTTGATACCGAATTTGAATTCAGCGCCCCAAAATCCATAGGAATACGTGTGTCTTGTTACCAGATCCGCACACTTTTTTTTGTGTGGCTGTGTTATTGATAGGACCAAAAAAGTTCAGATATAATTTATGTCGAGAATTTCTACGTTTTTAAAACTATTTTGAAAACGAAAATTCGCTGATGTGAAAAAAAACCTCGTTCGTCGATTTGGTAACATAATCCTTAGCACTTTCCTTGCCTGCTTTAATTACTTAATTATCCTTGATTAGTAATAGAAGCATAAAATTAGAATAACAGATCGACCTTATGATCCTTTAATTATGGATACACACAAAGAAATACTTAAGCGTATAAATTCAGAGTTTCGAGAATACTGAGGCACAACTGGTGTACCGCGGTATAGGGAGCCAATCAAACCGTCATTTGTAATCAATTAAAAGCCAATAAACCTCGCGCTGATTGGACCTGGTATAGGCACGAGCATCGAGAAAACGGGAACAATAATAGCGGGTTATTAGCGGCGGTGTAGGGTTTATTTCTACGGAAGAGTGAGCAGCAATATTGGGAGGGATGGGATCAAACCCACTCTCGCTTAAAATTTTTAAACGCAAACCTGCAGTTGATATCGCTTGACTGAAATCTAACGTCACGAACTTACCCACATCAACGAACTTTACGAGTACTCGAAGTTGTTTTCCCTGCGTGATTTGCCTTGAGGATAACATGGAAAATTCTCTATCATGAAAATTTCCGAGAACCAGAAGAGTTTCAAGATTGATGTATTTCATAAGTCAGAAAGTTATTACCCACGAGCATCCTTCTCTTACTTCCTTTTTTCAAATTGTTTAAAAAATTTACTTAAAAATAAACATTTAAATGTAAACTTAACTGAGATATTTTTATGCGAACATTGCTCGGTACTTGATTTTATTCAGTACTAATTTGCATTCTGCTCACGTCTAACTACACGTGGTTGTAACTGCGACATTAAACTGTTGTACATTTTTTTAAATACCGGGTTCCCTGAAAGAATCTTTATAATCAAGTTTTGTTGCTAATGCACATTACGAAAGGCCGAGAAAGTAAACTATTATCGTTTCAAAATTAGAAAATTACCAAATTTAACACTTCTAAACTGTTGTGCTAATTACTTGATGTATTCATGAGATTTTCCGTACAGTATTAAGAAATAAGTACAGAGCTTTCCATATAAAAACTTAAGATTAAATATAAGAAAGAATCACATTATTTATCAATTATTTGAATATTGTATTAAATTGTCCGGTCGAACAAGAGATTTTTTTGAAAAGGAAAATTTTAGTAACATATTCACAGAAAAACGCCAATCCTCAAAAGAACGCCAATTCGGAGCTCTTTTGAGTTGCATAGAAAATGAGAAACCGGAGAATGAGAATATAAATATGTTCACGTCACCACATTTTCACACTTGATGTATTCCTATTTTGACAAAAAAATCTTATTTCGAGCATATAACAAATGAGCTGTAACAAAAATGATCTCGCTGTTTTTCTGAATTCAAGAGACTTCTGGAAAACGGTTGGAGGGTACCTATTAGACGTAAGTGCCAAATTTTGGAAATGCGTTTTATTAGCTTAAGTTAATTGTTTTTGATCTAACTTATGTCTCTGTAGAAGATCATGGTTCAATTCGATTTAGAAGTGGGTCAAAATTCATGTTTGTTTACGATCTTATCATTTATGATTGAGAAAGTATTAGAATTGTCCGAAATTTGACACCACAGTTTTTCAACGGATCTCCACGTTTCGAAAAAAGATGAATTAACAAAAATTGTTATCCCAAAAAAGATCAACAATTTCGTTAAGAATCACTTCTTAAACGGACGCGTACTTTTTGTTTTATACGTGAGGAATAACATTTAAAATAAAAATAAACAAATAAAAATTTTGTGGAAAAACGACCAAAGTTACGGGAAAAAAAGGATTTAACAAAACGTGTTCACAAATGACTGACGAAAATCGAACGAGCAGCGCCAGTGTCACGATGATAATGTGTACCTCAAAGCCTACAGAGCTTTGAGAAGCTTCATCTTTGACTATGCTTGATTAAGTAGACAATTACGAATATGAAGACGCATAAAAATACTGCGATCTAAAAGAGATCTTTTTGATGAAGTTTTATTCAAGTATTCCAAACGCAAAGAATAAATATTCAAGCGCGCCGTAGGTGCACTGAAACTTGCGAGCGCGGCGCGCTATGAGAATGTGTTTACGAAGCGGACAGATTCTTTTCTTTTAAAGTGATAACTTCTTTTTGCCTGTTCTTTTTACGATTGAATAGAGCTAAGAAATAGATAAAAAGTACTTTCTTGTTTCTCTTTTTTAACTAAGAAATAAAGAAGTTATGAGACTTTTTGGATGTCAATATTTTCGTTTTTTGGAACACCGATATCATTGACAAGGTTATTTCTTGTAGGTGGTAGCTTCTTTCAGGATGTTTGCATCATTTCAGGGTTCAATAAACTTAAGTAATCGAAGTGCCTATTCATACAGCTGGACAGACACGAATATATAGTGACATGATTGAAAAAAACTTTGTCCGCCAGTCCCTGCCATGTAATTTCTTTCAAGCTCTCCCAATCATTTACCAAGATTGTGTAAGGCCGGCCATACGAATATCCTCAGCCTTACGTAATAGCGTATATTTATAAAGTCCATATTCATTAAAAAAAATACATGCGTTAAAGTTAAGCTGAGTTTTTGTTTTCTGTAAAATTCGAGTTTTTACACTTACGCTAATATACCTTGGGACTCTTTAGTGAGATAATGCAAGCAAATGAAAAAAGACCAATGTGAGGCTGTAAAAGAATATAAAACTGAAACCAGGAATTTTCAAATATTACTTGGAAGTGATAATGTCGAAAAACAGATCCAACAAGAAGGGGTGCAAATAGAAGAAAATGAAGAGAAATCCACCATGGAAGGATACCAGTGAAACGTCGAGTGACAATCAAATTATAAGAGGCGCTAAAAATATTTATCCGGGAAAATTATATTCAATGAATAAGATAAGATTATAATTAAGGAACCATTCACAAACTACGTAACGCGTTTTTCTTTTTTCAATATCGATGTATCTGTTAACTTCACGGAAATTATAATCTCATCTTTATTTAAACAAAAGAAAAACGCGTTACGTAGTTTGTGAATGATACCTAAACGCTGGAAGGCAGTAATGATTATTCCGACATTTAATGATGGAAAATAAAACCAAAGAAAAAATTACTTAATTTAAGTGAAGAAATTGACATGTGAAATTTTGCATGCAAGATCCAAAAAAAAGAAAGATATCTGAACATTTTTGAATCTGTAAGAAAAACAAACAATCTGCGAGTAGAAATCCCAAATTTTGAAACTTTTAAAAAAGCTCTTTTTCGCTGCAACAATTTTTGCGTATTATTTTTTTACTGTGAAGCAAGACCGCCCTATGGCCTCCAATATATGTACTCGCACACGCGTTTTCGGTAAAGCCAATCTGAACATTAGAAATGGTGTAGTTCTTAATTTTAGGTAATACGAGGTACACGTGTTATTAGTTGAGGTTGCTGCAGCTTACTTTTAAAACTGTATATTGAAAGTTAGGAACATAGTTACTTTATTTTAGTCGAGAAATGCTTGCTTTTATTTATTTTTATTTTATTTATATACTTTTATTTATTTGCGCCTGAAGCGCAACACAGTCAAAACACCAAAAGAAAAAAATTTATATCTGCGAAATGAGGCCCAAATACCTTTCAGGAAAATACCCTTATTTTTTCAAAAAAAAATTGCAAGTACTAATTGCTCTGTATGGACGCATTTTTTCCGAAACAGGCGTAACCTGATGAAACTAATGAGCATGAAGTGCGAACCCCTCGAACTGTTTGTCTCGAAATGGCGTAAATCCAGACTGCTTAAACACAAGTTACAGTGTACTTGTTTTTGCTGTGAAGTTATATAGGATGATCCATTTCCCTCCATCCCTAAAACGTCCAGGTTGTTTGCCTGTGAAGTAAGCATTCTGCATATATCAAAATTGTACAGAAAAATACTTAACTAATTAAATTTCAACTCTTGTGCATCTAATTTTTTAAACCTGTTCGCCTATCCTAATCTCCTTTTCCTACGTAAAACAAATTCCCATCACTGTTTAAAATTCGTAAGGATATTCTCATGTAGAATTAGGACATGGATTTAATGTATGCTTCCCCTTAACCTCGAATTCTCAGCCTGAATGAATGACCGAAACGATTCATTAGGAAAAACTGTTTTAAATATGTCAATTAGAATGTAAATTAGACTTTGTTTAGAGACGTTTACCTGTTGGTAACACTGGGAAACGAATCATATCACGTTTAATGGTCTTCTTCGAAATTGACTTGTGTCTGGGCGTAATAAACATACAAAGGGACTCTCCATCGCTCTCGCGATTCCGGCTGCTTCTCTCTTTCGCTCCCAGTTTCCCATTCTATCATTCTCTCACCCCCATCATCATCCGCCACCAGCCCCTTTTCTGGATGCACCTATCTCCCCGGGCGAGACTGAACGGCCGCCATTTCGTGGCGAGGTTTTGCAAGGTGGGGATTTAAACGGCAAATTTAGGTATCAAGCATTCCCCCTTTACTCCTTTACTCCCTTCGTCAGCATCAACGATTCCCCCGTGAGTTTTACGTCATTCGCTGTATACGTATGCACGCGAATTTATACCAGGGGAACCGGTAATTTCGGCACGGGCCAAAGCGAGATCCAGAGTTATCTTAGGAATTTCTGAACCGTCATTCGCTGCCGTAACTCCAAGTCGTTTTGGAGGAAATTTAAGTTTCATGGCATCGGGCCACCGTTGGCATACGTAAGCTTTACCGACTTTACCTACCTCGGTTGGGAAATGAACATACACGTGCGAGTGCAACCACACACCTACGCCAGTGCTCGAGCTCCTGATGGACGCGTATATATGGGCAGACGTCAGTTTGAGCACTTACAAATTTCAACGGCAAGGACTTGCTCGAAACCTGGAGAAAGAACGCGTTTATCTGTCACGCGATATTCTACAATTTCATGTGCATAAACGTCCCTATAATACGGATCAATTCAATGTCAAATAAAAATGTGAAATAATGCATTTCTCATTTTGGAGAAGCAAATGCTAGAAGACATTTAAATTTTTAATTGTTTTATCCAAATTACATTTTTTAAATTTAAATTTCTATTACGGAAAAAGTAAGTATATAAATAAGACGGGCTAAGATTTCTATAATCACATTGAATCAAACATGTAACGCTTTGATCCACTTTTGATTCAAATTATATCACCTAAATATTGCCAAAAATCTAATATTTTTAAACGATTTAAATTTACTGGAAACAATTGAAACTCTAAAAGGCTTGACCAAAAAAAAAACTTTTAATATCACAATTCTTGTTGAACGGAAATTTTTTAGTTTTAAATTATTTTTAATGTTTTCCATCTAAAACTACTTCATTTTAAAATCTTTTTATAGAATAATTAAATTTCTATGGTATGAAATTGAAAATTTTTCCATTGTAAATGGCGAAAGTAAGGCGAATTTGCTTCTTAATCTTAGAAATATGTGTCTCATCACAATTAATATTAAATTATTATTTTTGTTATTTAATGACAATCTAAAATTCTCGAATTTCCGAATCCTTTACTTTGAAACGTTCAATTGAGTTTAAAATTTTTAATTGCCAATTTTTAATTGTTTCGAAATCAAAATTATTCAGGTATAAAAGTTTGATATGTTAAATGATTAAATTTTGAACTGCTTTAATTATCTATAAAAATACTATTTTAATTTCTTGAGATTTTACGTAATCCAGTTTCAAAAATTCTAATATAAGATTATTATTAATCAATAATTTTAGATGTTAATTTTGTTTACTGGTCGAAGTCAGTATTATTAAATATTGATTAATCTTAGATTATGAAAAAATGCTCTCTAGCTCCGCTGGGATACGAGCCCACTCAGGTCCTTCAGATTGCCGGTCTGATGCTCTACCAACTGAGCTACGGAGAGACGTGAACATTTTCTTCACAACCCCCTTACAAGCTGAATGTCGATGCCATTCCTAATACTAGTAAGATTTCTTTATAAACATGAAATTCATATTTTTTATTATTAATGTAGGTTTCTTGACCAGGGAAATTATTTAATAATTTTCGATGTTAATTTTGTTTGTCTACTGGTCTAAATCAATATTATTAAATAGTGATTAATCTTAAGATTGTGAAAAACACGCCCTCTAGCTCCGCTGGGATACGAGCCCAGGTCCTTCAGATTTTGATTCAGACCAGTAGACAAACAAGATTAACATATAAAATTATTGAATAATTTCGCTGGTCAAGGAAACCTACATTAATAATAAAAATTATTATTATTACTGCTTGCGTATTGAACCTAAGCTCTCTATTCAGCGGCGTGAGTCGACCTGCATATATAATGTTGGACCTCTCAGTATAACATTGGTGTTACGGTATCAGGCCCAACATCATATACTAGAAACAAAATGGAGGCGCATGCGCAGTCGTACAGCGAGGAATACAAAATGGTGGAAGCTGGCGATATGTGAGGTGATAGCTCCGACTGCTCTGTTTTTCTCGTTTGTTCAACGTGGTTTTCGTGATCCAAACATTATCCAAAATGTTTGAAAATTTAAGTAACAGAAAGTGTAAGAATGGTTAAGTGCATATTTCCTTTTTAGTGTCTTTACATGCACTTGATTCGCTGATATGAAAAGAGAGATCACATTCAATCCCCCACTAGGAGAACACGCTATCCTCTTTTCGAATATACCCTAAACAATACAATTCATGGAAGAGAGCCGACTACATGGCTCGGGCGCTCGCCTACCACTCGTTCCAAAAACAATGCCCTCAACATGACAAGGCGGTGCTCTCGTCTTTACTGTGTAATCAACTATTTTATCATCATACCTCCATCATAAGTACGATTTTACGTACTGCGAACAATGCCTAAAGTAGCAATTTTCCGCATAGGCCGTAAAAATTTGACTTGGGGTATTTAAGGTATTTATTTAGGCTACTTAGGGTACTTAGGGTATTTTAGTATCGACTTCTTAACCTACACACATTACCGGACTGCGTCCCTGGATCCTCTCGGGTTTTTAGATTGACTGGTATGATAAAAAATAGTATGTCCACACTCAGCCACTGAGTTTCACTTTGCCTTGTGTAAATTGCAGTAATCAGTCAAAAAGGGCCACTTAGGGTCCTTGTATCACGAATAACTATGAAAGTGTTTTTTAAAGGTCCCTAAATACAACAATGATGAAAGTTGAAGAAAAAAACACGGAAGTATTATTATTCCAAGAATTAAATCTAAATGTTATATTTAACTTTCTACATTTACGGTGCCTAAAGTTTCTGTAGGTTTTCAAGATTGAAATTATTCTGTTATAAACTAAAAGCTTTCAGAATTTCTTAATTCAAAATTTTTTCATTTGTGAAAACTGAAGGGTCGCAAAAAACTATTTGTAATTGAAATTTAATTGCAAAAGATTGCCCCTTAAAATTAAAAATGTAAATATCCCGCAGTGCGAACTGTCGAAAGTAGTGAAAACTTGTTTAAACATCCATATTCAAATTTCAGGCTAAAGCATCACCTCTGCCTGCTTAACATAGATATAGAATAGATATTAAATTCACTTTCAACAAATTATTTATCATATCCATCATGCATCCTAAAATAATTGGTTAACATATTTTCAGATTGCTAATAAAAATAGTTTTATTTCAATAGGGCTGTATCGCGATTTTAGATAGAATAATTTCTTAATACATAATTTTAATCCGAACCGAAGGTGCGTTATAATATTTTTCCTGTTGAGTCGTTCAACAGAAAAAAATTATTAAACATTGAAGGCGGTAAACACTTATTGAAGTTGGTGTCACGTGGAGGTTCTCATAATTACTCAGACACACGAAAAAAACTCTTGTCCACCAGACCAGATAAACATTTCTATACATTTTTGGAGTAGCTGAAACCGAATCCGGGGTTGATTTGACTCAGTCAGGTCGCATTTCGGTCTGAACCTCAAAAAAATTATGAAAGTTGGAACACTCATGGAAACAACCACAAAGCAAAGCGGTTATATGTTTTTAGGGTATGTTGTTCTTTTATTCTCGAAGGACCTATGCAGAGGTTTCTGTGACGTTTCACCCCTTTTTGAACAACCTCTCTTTGCAATGTTTAACAGTTATCTGCTAACATATTCACATCCCACCTTCCCTGATACCTACGTTCCATCTCCTTTATGTCTTGATGGAATATTTCTCCCTGCTCCTCACTGTAATCCCCCAAATTCATTAAAAAGTAATCTATGTGCCGTTGGATTTTGTGCTACAGACTGATAGCTATACTTAAAGAATGACTAACAAATTCTATGTACCGGACGCAGAATACAAACAATTTATGTCGAGAACAGTTTTCAGTGTTTTAATTTATTTTGTATATGTTATGGAATGGAATGCCACCTCGCTGAGTCAAATGACATTTAAATTTGGACTCAGCGACCTTAAAAAAATATAACGGCTTTGCTTTCTGGGTGCTTCCATGAATGTTCCAACTTTCGTCATTTTTTTAAAGTTAGGAACGAAATGCGACCTGACCGAGTCAAACCAACCCCGGATTTGGATTCAGCGACCCCAGAACCGTCTAAAAATATTTACCTCGTCTGGTAGACAACACCTTTTGTTTCGTGTGCCTGTGTTATCTATCAATGTGACGATGTGGCTTTGATGAGAACTAACGAAACTCACGATAAAGAGGTTAGGCCATGGTCTGCTGTCAATTCTGACTGTTTTAATTTATTTGATAGCCTCATTTTTTAAGGTTCATGTAACAAAAAAAGTTATCCTGTTGTATTGTTTGGATTAAGAGTTAGTAGTAGTACGTTGAAAGAAAACAGTAAGGACAATTATTAGCACATTTAAAAATCGTACATATTTACGAATTGTTCAGTAAATATGACTACATTTAAGTAATTATTTAATGAATTCTTTATACATACCATAAGTATATCTGTTTTGGATAGATTTCCGCTTGTCGCTTTTACGACACCTTCCTTTTGACATTCAAAAAAAAAAGATTTTGCAACGTTTATTTTTAATGTGCACATAACCAAAACAAAACATCGGCACATAAAAAGATAATTGAGAATCATTAATACATGCGCTGCGATTGGTGGAAAATCCGACCCCTTTGATGTCAAAGGGGCCCTCCAATCGACATCGTGATATAAAATTCATATTTGAACATTAAATTAAAAATAGTAATTAATATGTAAAAAATATGTTACGGGCGTTTTTAAAATTAGAATTTTATATAGGGTAAGGGGGGTAGGGGCAGCGCCAACCAGTTAACAGTCAATGATTTTTTTCAAGTTAAAAAGATGTTGCATTGATCCATTTTTTTCTTATTTCGAGTTATACATTATTTTATATCATATTTCTATAAGTATAAATCACATGAAAAAAAACAATGATTTGTTAATTTAGTTCTTTGTAACAAGCTGTATTTCGTCGGCTTTGCCTCTTACCGGAGGGCAAAGCCGACGGCAGCTTTTTATGAAAATCAAAACATTTAAAGATAAGAAAATATGATAGTTTGCTTTTATGGTATTTTATGTACTGAAAAACTACCTTTAAATATATCCAACAAGAAGAATAAGTTATTTTGAATAATAATACAGATAGCTGTAATATAACCTCTTATTCGATGAAATTTTACTAGAAACGGACTTTACGTAATGTTTTTACCGTACAAATACAACAAAACTGCATACCGACCGGATTGGTAATAATAATAATATTTAATAGTTTCTTCCATGCAGCCGACAAGATAAGTTGCTGTTCTACATTACATATCATTTATCGACGAAACTTGTGACACGTGTATCACCTAAGAACTTGTCAATATTATTTTTGTCAGGCCTGCCCCCCTGGCCAGGCCTCACTTGTATGTGAGATTTAATATATTTTGGATTTGAATTACGGTAAGTATTGGCATTAAAGTTGAAAACTTTATATTTCTGTCAGCGAAACTTCCATTCTTTCGTGGTAAAAACTGTTTTCTGTATAATTTTTTTTTCAACGTCAATTTTTAAGAATTTCGTAAGCAATACTATCTCTCTGATAAAATAGATTTATTTTATGCAAAGTAGAACTAAAACTGTTAAATAATAGCCATGCTATAAGGAAAATCACCTTTGCCCCACTGGTTGACGCTGTGCCCCCCTTATCCTTGTATAAGATCCACTTATTGGGAAAATGTCTGACATTGGAAACAATCCTATTTTCACTATTCTTTAATGCAACGATAATTCTGAAACAATTCCAGTAAACAAGTTTAGACCGCGAAACGTTCAAGTGAAGAAATTGTTTGCCAGAAACATCTCTAATGATGTTAGCAAGTGTTTCACGTAAATCACAATGCAATATAATTTCATTACCAACCATTTGTAGTAGCACTTACGCAGGAAATGTTTTTACTTATTACCACTATAATATAAAAAATCTCTCTTCTTAATTACCAATAAAATTACCCTAGATCTACTTTTTACGAATTTTACGATAAAAGCATCACGAATATGTTTCGCCATCGGCGACTCGACAGAAATTCTAAATTGCCATTTCCTTCAAGATTTTAAGAATGACCATAAAAGCTCCATGGACAAGGGTCGTTTACTATTGGGCGATTTTACTGCTGCCTAACCACAGAACAATAAAAGCACAACGGCAAATAATGTCAGGTAAACAGCCCTTGGCGTTTGTATTTTATTTTATAATATATCAAACAATTTTTTCTTATTAGTCTCAGAACTTTTATCAGCAAACAAAAGAGTATTTCGCTCTAATTTTCCTTAAAATAAAGTTACATAATTCTGGAATTTAGTAATGTACTACTAAAATACTAATACTACTAAAACCACCAAAAAATTATTTTCATGAGATATTCCACAATTCTACATATATTATATAGTATTCGTGTGGGAGTCAGCGTTCATGCTCATGACTTTCTATTCCCACAAATTATATATAATAATTTTACATTTTTTTAAAATAATAAGATAAGCATATACGTATACAAATGTTGCATATATAAGGACCGCAAAATCAGGTAGAATTAAATTATAGCTGGAATATCTAAATTGATGCTCAGAGAAAATGAACAGTCAATAGTCACGTTGATCTTGACCACATTTCCCTCATCAATGAACCTCGTAGCGAGTTACCATGCCTGTAACGGGTTGAAACTGAACGAGCTTTGCGTAATGGTGCATAACCTGAATGTCGATTTATCAGTAATCACGAAAATATATTGCGGAATTGAACCAGAGAAATGGAACAGAATGAAAGATCTCAAGTAAAGCCACTCCTGTACTTTATCATTGTCAAACAAACATCGTTTACCAATAGAAAAGGAAAGAGAATTTTCAAAAAGTTACAGTTTACAAATTTTCAATACACACACACACACACATACACAAAATATTTCATCAATCTGAATTATTTCGTTTAATATTTTATATTTACTGTACTAATTTACTTCTCCACATTTTTATTATAGGTATCACATAAACTATTAGCGAAAAATAGGGAACAACTGTACGTCTATAGGATAATTTGAATTACACAGGGCGACAAATTTTAAAGCCAGATACCACACGGAGAAAACGATATCGCATATATAGCGTATATAGCATATATAGCATACATATAGCGTAATTCCTACGCTATATATCGTAATTATCACATTATAATATCGTAAAATCGTGATATCGCACATTGCAAGATTTTCGATTATATTATTATTTTATTATACCATATATAAGAGGGTTCTAGTAGTGGCCAAACGATGTTAGTGCATTATAATATCCTAAAAAGCTCCGGAACCTGCTTGTACGTTATTTATTATTTCAATACAGAGGTTTTGCGATATCATTGTGCGATATCTTTTTCTGCGTGCAGATCTAACATTTCCGAAGGATTTTGATGCGCTGAATCCAAATGCGAGCTCAAAATTGCTCCTGTACGTCAGGTTTTCAAGATATTCTAACCTAAAAGTGCAAAAACGCGTTATTTAGCTGTCTTTGAGGTTATGTAACCGAACAAGAAATATGTCTACCACAAAAACTAACATGGAATTTGAAAGTACTAATCTTCCCCTTTCAAACCTACTTGGATTTATTTGGATATCTTTTTTTTTCACCGAAAATATTGTAATTTAAAATTTTTTATTTTAGCGTTTTAACCCATTAACGCTGAGGTGTTCAGATTTATACGACGCATTCTCTATTGCTGACGGTACGATATTTTTCTTCAAAATATTATCTCAGGGCTTTTCGAGGGTGCCCTTTCTATTGCCGGTGTCAGTTTTTTATTATGACCCCTAGAAGATCCAATATGGCGGCCACAATTTAGGGCTGTAAAAAGAACAAAGGATCATATTCGCTGTATGTGCGCGCCGTTCTATGGCGCAGACAGTCTTCCATCCCTAGCTGGCTCACTGAGCTGGCGACGCTTTTATGACGTGTTATGCGTAGGTGATGAAATTCGTTGTTTGCTACAAATCTTTCCGTGTTACAGATCACGTTTGAGTGGCGGGCTAACGGTTGGATGCGTAGAAAATAAAATTCTTTTTGTATTTAAAATCTGTCTAGCGGTTACATTTCGTGTCGATCGTGATTTTTGTATATAGTGAGTTTTAGAATTTCCACGTTACTGTTCATTATAAGAAAAAAAAATGAGTTCAAGAACTCCTTGTGCTAAGAAAGTTAATACGTTTTTTCACGTTTGTGGAAAGTATGAAGCGGAGAAATGCCAACCAAGATTGGTATTAGAAATCACGCTGAAAACAAAAGTGACCGATCAACTCACGAATCAATGGATACTGACGATCCTAATATAACTGAAGATTCTTCTTGTGAAGAATCAGATGATGAAAGTTCTAAATTTTTTGACCAAGACGGATTAGACGATTTTATACGTGACCTTGATCTTCCAAAAGATAAAGCTGAGCTTTGCGCTTCAAGACTCAAAGAGGAAACTATTGTTACCTGGCACTAGAGTAACTGTTTACAGAAATAGAGAAGAAAAGTTTATCAAGTACTTTTCAATGGACAGTGGGATTGTGTATTGTAATGATATCGAAGGACTCATTAATTTATATAAAATAAATTTATATACGCCAGAGGATTGGCGTCTTTTCATAGATTCGTCTACAGAAAGTCTGAAAGCAGAACTATTACATAATGGAAATAAGTACGCTACAATTCCAGTAGGTCACTCAACTACAATGAAAGAATCTTATGATACTTTCCAATTACTCCTAATAAAAATAAAATGCAATGTCCATAATTGGCTTATTTGTGGTGACTTCAAAATGATAAATCTTATAATAGGTTTACGATCAGGAAACATTAAATACCCTCGTTTTCTTTGTCTTTGGGACAGTCGTGCAAGGGATGAACATTGGATAACGGTGAGATGGCCAAACAGATTAGAGTGGACAGTTGGTCAGTATAATGTTCTTTATGAAAGTCTTGTTGACAGAAAGAAAGTATTATTGCCACCACTCCATATAAAACTAGGGTTAATGAAGCAATTTGTGAAAGCCCTAAATACCGAAGAAGAATTTTTCAATTATATCAGATCCACATTTCCGCATTTAAGTGATGCCAAAGTTAAGGAAGGTATTTTTGTTGGGCCTGATATAAGAAAACTTATCAAAGATGATGACTTTATCAAAACCATGACATCTATTGAAAAGAATGCATGGTTGAGTTTCAAAGATGTTGTACAGAAATTTTTAGGGAACAATACAGATCCAAAGTTTAGAACTATTGTATCTAGCATGTTAAAGAATTTTAAAAGATTGGGTTGTTTGATGAGTATGAAATTACATTTTCTCAAATCTCATTTTGATTATTACCCAGAATATGTTGGAGTATTCAGTGAAGAAATGAGCGAACGCTTTCATCAAGACTTTCACCAAAAAGAGCAACATTATCAAGGTCGATGCAATCTCTTGCCTTTATTGGCAGGGCAATTCAAAGTCTTTCCTTGATTGGCTGGGCAATCTAAAGTCTTTCCTTGACTGGCTGGGCAATCTAAAGTCTTGCCTTAATTGACTGGAAAATATGAAGTACTTCCTTGCGTAGCTGGACAACCCCAAGTCTTGTCTTAACTGAATCGGCAATCGTAAGTCTTGCCTTGACTGTCTGGAGGATTCGAAGTCTTGTCTTGACTGGCTGGACGATAAAAAGTCTTGCCTTTATTGGCTGGGAAATCCAAAGTTTTGTCATAATTGGCTGTGCAATCTAAAGTCTTGCCTTAATTGGCTGGAAAATATTAAGTACTTTCTTGCTTAGCTGTACACTCCCAAGTCTAGCCTGAAGTGGATGGAAAATATTGAGTCTTACCTTAGTAAGCTGGAAAATCCTAAGTAAATTTAAGATATTAAATTACTCATAATAGTAAAATTTGTTTTTGTTTTAAAGCCCTAATTGTTTTCCATATTCGCTCTTCTAGGATTTATAACAAAAAACTGAGACAATCGAAAAGGAATCCCCGAAAACACCTCAGATGACATTTTCAAGGGACAATGGCATACCATCTCGGCGTTAATGGGTCGATACGCTAAATTGAAAAATTTCATTTCAAGATTAGCCCACTTGTAGTGCGGAATTAAATTATTTCACGAAATGTAAACGACTAAATTCGCTGCTCCCAGGGTTAGGTGGGTTAGCCTGCTTATGATTTGGTAGGGGTGATTTATGGATTTAGGTGGATTCGCAGGTAGGTGGGTTAACCCACTTGTGGCATGGAACTTCATTATTCCAAGAAAAATATGCGACTAAACTTATTGTTCCCAGAGTCAAGTGGGTTAGCATGCTTGTGGCTTGTTAGGGGTGGTTTCTACCCTAGGAAACGGCTTCCATATAAATGAAAAGACACGGGTTCCATATTTTTTATTGTTTTATCAATGTACAAAGTTTAGTTCCAAACAACTGTACGCCTTTTTGTTATTATTTTGTGCGGAATCCTTTGTTCTTTTTTAAAGCCCTAAATTGTGGCCGCCATATTGGAAATTCTATTGGGCTAGACCAGACCTTCCAAACCCAAGTTAGAAAGTTCTATGAAAAATAAAGTTGTAATAAAAGTTCCTACATTGTCCTTGGACAGCTGAGTACACTGTTAGAAATATCTTAAAAATTCAACCATTTTTCAACCACTTTTGTGGTTGAAATCTCGTTCATTTGCCAGAATGGAAAAAAATTCATTTAACAGTAGTTAAAAATTCATTCGCACTATGCGCAGAAGTATCGCAACCATACGCTTCCCGAAAAGCCAGAAATTGCCAGGGAATGTAAGTGAATGGCAAATCCCGCGTCAGTTATTTCCCAAATATATCATCTCTCATTGATTAATAATCATCTCTAAAAGAAGAAAGCAAGAGGTAAGTTGGCATTAAATTATTATAATTAGTTAGGTTCGCATTTTGGATTATTTGTTCGTTTTCCGCGTTAAAAGATAACCTAAAAAGCATACAGCTGTTGTATTTCGCAAAATGGAATAAAAGTTTCTTTTTAGTACCGCATCAGTGTTCGAAGTCTTCCCTGCTTCATTCGGATGAAACTTTTTTATTTTGGAATAAGAAAAATGAGAATCTTATTTTTCAAATGAAAACCGGAAAAAATTGAGCGATTGGACTTTAGGTTATGTAAGATGAATCTCTGACTAGGAAATAACCTTTGAAGACGATTGTTAAATATATTTATAGTTGAAATTTTAAAGGTAGAAAGATGAATTGGAACGAGAAATAATAATTTCCTACTGAAAAAGACAAATTTCCAACCAATTACTATAATGCTTAACCATAAAAATTAATTTTAGACAAAATTGTTGCGTTTTTAACCAAAATAAATTATATTTAAACACACATTTCTTAAGATATTAAACACTTTTTTAAATTATTGCAAGTATTAATTATAGATCTATAATCAATTTATGAATTTGTGAGAATATATTTTCGAAAAACTCTATAACCATAAAGATGACTACTCAACAAAAAACATTAATTTTTCAACATGCAGTTGGATTTTAAAGACAATTTCTCTATGATACATGAATTTTTCACAAAGTATACGCTTTAACTTCAAGCTAAATAGTTGAGCTTTCTACAAAAAAAGATGAATTCCCAACGAATCATGATATAGTTGATATATCAGATAAAGATTATTTTGAATCGAAAATTAAAAATAGTCAAATTTATCTGAAAAAGTAGATCTTTAAATATTCTTAGACAAGATAAGAATCATCTGCTAAAAAATGAATTTTGACCAAAAAAGTTTAACTTCCAAGCAAATAGTTGAATTCTAAAGTTGAATTTCTAAATTAAGAAAATTGATGTCATATCAAACAAGGTAAGTTATGAGTAAAATACATGAACTTTCTATCAAATAGTTGAACTTTCAAATAAAAAAATATGTTTTTGATTAGATAAATAAATTTTTATAGAAAGTTCTTCTCCAGTCTACCCAGATGTTATAGAATTTTTGCGGAAACAGTAGTGAACTTAAAAGAATTGGACAAAATTTTCTGACCTCCAGAAATGTAGAAAAATGGAGACTCAAGAAAAATTTTTATCTCTGCATCTCTAATGACCGCAAAGTTTATAACGTTCATATTAACGACGAAAAATAATTTTTTTTTACGATTTTTTTTGGTTGAAATTGTTTTTGGCAATCTTAAAACGCATTTCATGCAAAAATATTGCCAAATTTTATATTTAGGGGTTGTCTAGCAACCCCTAACGTGATTTTTGTAGATGCGACAGAAAAGTCGACAGAAAAAAGTCGATAAAGTTAATGTATAATTAAGAGAGTAATAAGTCTGACCGTTCGGAATCAACACCAGACGAAATTTTTTGGTATTGAGAAACCTCGCTCCAACCCCTAAGAATCACCCCTACGATAAACGATATTTGAAATTAGTAAAATCGACAAAAACAGCCAGAAGGTAATAAAAAGTCGAGTGTTTAACGTCCCGAAAAATACCCCTTTTGTTCCCCCGACTAATGCTGGTGGTAGGAAACCTCGCTCGAAAACCGAAAACCCACCGCTAATTAATAAATTGCCAAAATTCTAGAAAATGTCCAATCCAGTTAAAAGGTAATATATTTACGATCATTTCATAGCCTAGAAAATTAATAAAAAGCATCCCCCTGATCATGGTAGTAACAGAATATCTCCGTCGGATACCAAAAAACCACCTCTAATGGAATCCAGTTTTTGAAAATACGGAAAATCGATAAAAAAAGGCAAAGGGTAATAAAAAGTTGGGTGTTTAACGTCCAGGAAAATTACCACTTTTGTTCCCCCGACTAACGCTGGTGGTAAGAAACTTCGCTCGAAAACCGAAACCCCACCCCTAATTAATGAGTTCCCAATATACTAGGAAATGTCGAATTCAGTTTAAAGGTAATACATTTACTATCATTTCGCAACCTAGAAAATTAATAAAAAGCATCCTCCTAATTATGGTCCTGGCCGAACATCTCCGTCGGATAGAAAAAAACCACCCCTAATGAAATCCATTTTTTGAAAATTCGGAAAATCGACAAAAACAGGCAAAGAGTAATAAAAAGTTGGGTGTTTAACGTTCTGAAAAATTATCCCTTTTGTTCCTCCGACTAATACTGGTGGTAAGAAACCTCGCTCGAAAACCGAAAACCCAACCCTAATTAATAAGTTTCCAAAATTCTAGGAAATGCCCAGTTCAGTTCGAAATTAATACATATACGATCATTAATTAGCTTAGAAAATTAATAAAAAGCATCCCTCTAATCATGGTAGTGGCAGAATATCTCCGTCGGATACCAAAAAACCACCTCTAATGGAATCCAGTTTTTGAAAATACGGAAAATCGACAAAAAAAGGCAAAGGGTAATAAAAAGTTGGGTGTTTAACGTCCAGGAAAATTACCACTTTTGTTCCCCCGACTAATGCTGGTGGTAAGAAACTTCGTTCGAAAACCGAAAACCCACCCCTAATTAATGAGTTCCGAATATTCTAGGAAATGTCGAATTCAGTTTAAAGGTAATACATTTACTATCATTTCGTAGCCTAGAAAATTAATAAAAAGCATCCTCCTAATTATGGTCCTGGCCGAACATCTCCGTCGGATAGAAAAAAACCACCCCTAATGCAATCCATTTTTTGAAAATTCGGAAAACGGACAAAAACAGGAAAAGGGTAAAAAAACTTGGGTGTTTAACGTCCTGAAAAATTACCTCTTTGTTTTCCCGACTAATGCTGGTGGTAAGAAACCTCGCTCGAAAACCAAAAACGCACCCCTAATTAATAAGTTCCCAAAATTCTACGAAATGTCTAATTCAGTTCGAAATTAATACAAGTTAATTTTATTAGGGGTGGTTTTTTTATATTCGACCGAGACGTTCTGCCACTACCATAATTAGGGGGATGATTTTTATCAATTTTCTAAGCTATTAAATGATCGTATATGTATTAATTTCGAACTGAATTGGACATTTCCTAGAATTTTGTGACCTTATTGATTAGGGGTAGGTTTTCGGTTTTCGAGCGATGTTTCTTACCACCCTTTGCCTGTTTTTGTCGATTTTCCGAATTTTCAAAAATTGTATTTCATCAGGGATGGTTTTTTTGTATCCGACCGAGATGTTCGTCCAGTACCATAATTAGGGGGATGCTTTTTATTAATTTTCTAGGCTATGAAATGATCGTAACTGTATTACCTTTACACTGAATTGGACATTTACTAGAATTTTGGAAATTTATTAATCAGGGGTGGGTTTTCGGTTTTCGAGCGAGGTTTCTTACCACAAGCATTAGTCGGGGGAACAAATGGGGTAATTTTTCAGGACGTTAAACACCCAACTTTTTATTACCCTTTGCCTGTTTTCGTCGATTTTCCGAATTTTCAAAAATTGGATTTCATTAGGGGTGGTTTTTTGGTATCCGACAGAGATTTTCGTCCAGTACCATAATTAGGGGGATGCTTTTTATTAATTTTCTAGGCTATGAAATGATCGTAAATGTATTACCTTTAAACTGAATTGTACATTCCCTAGAATTTTAGGAACTTATTAATTAGGGGTGGGTTTTCGGTTTTCGAGCGAGGTTTCCTACCACCAGCATTAGTCGGGGGGACAAAACGGGTATTTTTCGGGACGTTAAACGCCGAACTGTTTATTACCTTCTAGCTATTTTCGTCAATTGTACAAATTTCAAATATCGTTTATCGTAGGGGTGGTTCTTAGGGGTCGGAGCGAGGTTTCTCAACACCAAAAAATTTCGTCTGGTGTTAATTCCGAACGGTTAGACATATTACTCTCTTAAATATATATTAACTTTATCGACTTTGTAGTCGACTTTTCTGTCACATCTACAAAAATGACGTTAGGGGTTGCTAGACAACCCCTAAATAAAAAATTTTTCAATATTTTTGCATGAAATGCGTTTTTAGATTGCCAAAAACAATTTCAACCAAAAAAAATCGTAAAAAAAAAATTTTTGTCATCGTTCATATGAACGTTCTAAACTTTGCGGTCATCATGTCTGTCCATTCTTAATGGACTAAAAGGTCTTTATAAAGATAACATAAATTTAAAATATTAAGATACACATTTCTAAAGAAAAAACTGAGTTCACGACAGAAACAGATAGATGTTCTACCAACAAGAATACTAGTGCAAAACAAGGACTTTTCAACAAAATACAATATTAACCATGTTCTCATGTAGTGAAAATTTGAAACAACAGACGATGAGATTAAAAAAGAGATTTCTCCGTATACCACGTTGATTATCGAAGATATATAGTAACATATTTTCGTCTTGTGGTAATATATGAATATTTTTTGGTTCTATTCTATATTTTTATTCAAACGCACTTTTTTATGGAAATTCGTATCAAAATTCGA
>NC_046660.1:99523574-99531870 GCF_010883055.1 Belonocnema kinseyi | reverse complement strand
CGTAACTTAAAATTCAATTACATGTAGTTAAAATTTCAACTGCATAGTTGAAATTCCAACAACGTATGTGGCTAATTTTTCATTTAAAAATAGTTAAAATTCCAACAACGGTGGTTGTATAAAACTTCAACCAGATATTTCTAACAGTGTAGCGCCAGTCCTGTCCAGAACTGACCTTCCAAACTAGAGCTTATACGTAAAATTAGACCTTAGTAAGTCTATAACCACACCTGAACCAAATCAGATTTTCCACACTAGTCAGTCTAGACTCTAGATCATGCCAAACCTGGGAATAAATACCAGACACCAAACTGCTACAGTGGGTGCCAAAAGTATTCGTCCACCACTGTTTTTTATGACTGAATAAATTCTCTTAATTTTAATTCTACAAGAGCTAAAAAATGGCTGTTTGAAAGGATGATTTTTTTCGAAATTTTGTTTAAAATAAGGCCCGGCTGAAGCCAATTTGTTTTGTTTTTAAGTAGATATTGCAAAAATAGTGTGAATTTCAATGTTTTCTTAAATTTTCAATAACTTCCGAAATAGTCAACATTTTTCAATGTACTTGTACTTATTTTTAAGCTTTTTTCACCGTATCACAATAGCTTACGAGTATAAATTGTAAAAAAGTTCTTTTTGAATTGCAAGAACTTGAAGTTGTAATAAAAAAGTTGGAAAAATTTAAATATTGTTTTTGGTAACAAAAATATTTTCGTAAAACATATGAAAGATATAATCATAAAGTTTCTATGTAATTTCCCAAAAATTTATATTTAACTTTTATTCTGATTTGCTTAAAGATAAGATGTTTTCAAATTTATCCAACTTTTTCATTACAACTTCAAGTTCTTGCAATTCGAAAAGAAATTTTTTTACAATTTATACTCGTAAGCTGCTGTGATACGGTGAAAAAAAAACTTCCAAATGAGCCCAATAACATTGAAAAATGTTGACTATTTCGGACATTATTGACAATTTAAGGAAATATTGAAATTTACACTATTTTTGCAATATCTACTTAAAAAATAGAGAAATTGGCTTCACACTGGGCTTATTTTAAACAGAATTTGGAAAAAAATCAACCTTTTCAATAGAAATTTTTTAGCTCTTGTATAATTAAAATTAAGAGAATTTATTCAGTCATAAAAAAAGAGGTGGACAAATAATTTTGGCACCGACTGTATGAAATTTTTTCACATGAGCCTGAAATCTTTAAAAAAAATAATAAGACTACCGTATGCTAGGATCTTAAAGTTCGGCTAGTACAATTCATCGAAGTTCGAAATTGGATCTTTTTCATATTAAATTAAAGATTGCATTTGAGCTGCATTTCTTAACGGAAACTGTGAAACGAAATTTAAAAAACATTGGAAACCATAATAATAAATCACATAGGTACCGACAATTTTACGCTTGCTTTTGAAAATAGGGAAAAAATACTGGAAATGGGATACTGGAGCAGTCTGTGCAGCCTTCTGATATCATAAAATTGTTGTATCATTCCCATATTGAATAATGTAATACAATAAATATTGAATCAAATTGCAATATTTGTATTGATTCAGAAACCAACACAGAATTTTCTTTTTAATTCAATCACTAACTCATATTTATTTGAATTAAAATATGATGCTGAATTGAAATTTATTTTCATCCCAACATATTTGAGAGGTTTCCTTTCTCGATTCTCTTGAGCATCAGGGGCTCATATTAACTAATATTCATTTAAGTAATTCCGCTTGAATTCGTTAATTCGTTGTGGCCAATACTTATTCTATATTTAATGTGTTTCCAAGTGTAAAGTAAATTTTGGAAACAACAACACGACAAAAAATTACATATTGTGCGGATAACGATCATCATTAGTAGAATGCTGATTGTGTTCATTGATTATTCTATTAATTAACAATTCTCTATTCAAACATTTGAACTTAAATCTCGATTCTGCAAACAAATATTGTAGTATAATAAAGTACCGGCTAACAACTATCGATTGTCATGTTCAATACCACTGTTTTGATTGAACCGATAAATAGATTATTAATTAACAGACAGGAAGCCACTTACAACTAGTTTAATTTTGGGAAAAATTGTTTCACTCTATTAAAAAAATGCTTGATTGCAACTAAATAGTTTTGATACCGTACCGAAAGGAATTCGCGTTCAATTTGTTATCGAATATTTTGCCGTAATTGTATTCGAACTCGGGTGCATCCGATGTCGACATGAATTCGTCGACGGCGATGGATTCGAAAGGATTCTCAACTTGTATGTCTCAAATAACGTACTCTCATGTAGCACAATATTAATTATTGTAATGCTAAGGCAAATGAAGGATAAATTGACAAATTGTAGAGTAATTTCGAGTTGAGATGGGAAATCAAGAACTGTACTTTTAATTACAACTTTCCACTCTCTCTAGTTTTTAACTGGGCGATTTTACGTTTCAGTATTTTTAATTCAATCGTTTTATTTAAACTTTGTCCCGGGTAAAAATTGCCTCTTTATGCCTAAACTAAATATAGGCTCTTACGAGGACGCAGCCAGATTTTCTAGCTGGAAGAATCTAGCCTTTCCCTATGCTGGCCCTCGACAAGTTCTTGTGTGCTACTTGCCTTAAATTATTTATACTCTCACCTTTTAGCACTCTATTTTTTAATTAAACTGGATAAAAGGCTTTATTTATAAAGATATATTTAGAAAATAATTTCGATCAATTAATTATTGTCTCGAGGGGACCTTGTAAAGCCCTCGACAGTGAAAACGGGTCCTTCTTTGAATCTAAAATTTGTGGTAATAGATTATGGGAATGTGCTAGTTAAACTTTTTTACTATTGCAACCATAGCATCACACTTCAGAATTTAAAGCTTAATCTATTTTTTTAAATAATTTAATAATATTTTATTTGAATCAATCAGTGTGTGAGGGACTATCTAGATTCTATAAAAACCCTATTAATAGGCCCTCATTGGGTTGCTCACTGATGACCTTATTAGCTGAGCGTGGCGTTTCCGCTTGCGCCTTCGATATATTGCCACTTTAGGGCCTCGATAGAAAATAGGAAATCTATACAGGACCTCTGAAGAACCAACTTATAATTTCTACCCCGGGTGAGCGAAACTTCGTTTTGATTCGTAACTTGAGCGTAAGCTAGACGATGCACCAAAGGGTTCCTCAGTTGCCCAGGGCAGTTAACAAATGAATAAACAATCCTGAGATAATTAATAATTCTTTTTTACCAAATTTAAGCATGAATAATTAAATATATAATATTTAAATTTAAATACAGATGAGACCTACACACAGTAAATAATGAACGTACATTAGAGAATCGTTAATTTAACATACTAATGTATACAGAATAATGTATTCAATTTAATTTATGTAGAGGATAATTTACATATTAACATATGAAAATTCGAATAAATTATTTTACGTATATTTGTGCTTATAATTAACGATACACTCAACTTCTAATATAAGATCGGCGTCGGGCAGTGCTTGCAGTGGCCTTGACCATAAGTAAAGAGAATCCAAACATAAACAGTCAGGGCCGTCTGAGCATTTGCTAACATTACGCAATACATACGAGTGAGTACCCACGCACTGTTTCTTTATCCCACGCTCCTGGCATTTCCCAAATCGTTCAGCAACCCCCTCTCACCCCGAAGGGCTCCGGTCTAAAAACCGCAACCGCCACGGAAACATTTATCGGAAGGACATAAACACGATGGCCACAATTTCAGGTACCAGTGTATCTACAGTAGGTTGGTCTCCTCAATAGATATTAGCAAATTTTAACGTTCATAACATGCAAAAATGATCAAGAAATCTTTCATATGATAAAGAATATGAAGTTGAACTATTTCTAAGTTGAAAAGAACCGAATAATAAGAAAACGACGTATTATATTTAGAAAAACGTTTCAAATTAAAAAGTAAGTTCTCGGTGATACTCTCATTCTCGTTACCGTTCTCAAAGGAATATAACCGTTTCAGAACTCTAACTTTCAGGTCACACAAAATTGTATATTTGGTATGCTTAGAATTTTGGCGGGAAATTTGAAATTTTTTAATTTGGTTATAAGATTTATCTATCGCATATTTTTCATTTCTCATATTCATAAAATGAATAAATTTCTTATTTTATCTCATAGATATAAATTTATATGTAAAAATTATATATTAAAATTATGTACAATTATATTTTAAAATTAGGTATAACAACTTATTCATTTCATAAATATAAATAAGAGTTTTCGATGTACATCTTGTAAAAAATACAATTTTTAGCAATATAATCGTCTAGATCAATGTTTTATGTATAAAATATCATTTTTTATACTCAAAACTGCAAAAACATTAATTTTTCAAGTATGGAAGAAAATTTTTTCCATATCCAGCCAAAATTTCAAACATACCATTTCGGCTGGCCTGAAAGTGCTCTAAGAATTTGAAATAAAAGTGTTTCATAATTCTTTTAATTTTTTAATGATTTTTAGAAGCCAAAATCGGTGAACGGAATCACGGACAGGATGTTTAAATCTTCGAACCAAATAGCTGCAATCGCTGTCAGAAACGCAGCGTCTGAATTGAAAAAAAAAGATTTTTCTTTGAATTTTTGATCGAATTTCATTTTGTATTATGAATAAAATTTTATATATACACGCTAAATAAAAAAATAAATATGACTGTCGATAAAAATTAAATTTGAAAATAAAATTCATAAACGGGAGAAATGTTTTTATGTAATCACTAAAAATCTCTGAAAAGAATATAAATACATCCAAATCATCTAAAAATCAGAATGTATTAATAATTGCATTGCAAAATTTGAAATAAGCTAAATTGAATGACCCGCTGGAACCTACGTATCAGGATGCGAATATTGATATAATTTTTAATGCAGTAGTTACGTACTTTTCAAGTGTTTCTCCATTATGCAACATTTGATCAATATTGGATTAAAATTCTACAGAATATTGGTTTGCTTACACGAGATGTCTAAATAAAAGTACAAAAATCGATAAATTATTAATAGATAAATAGATACTTAGATAATAGATAGATAGAAATTTTAATGAAAGGTATTTTTAAAAGTAAAACAAAATTTAGAAATATAACGTGTTTGAGAACAGCCGAAGCAGAAAGCATTAAAGCTTGAATAACGTCCAAAAATTGTAATTAGAATCACAAATTTTAATTTTGATCTTATTTTTGTCGTTCTACTGTTCGGTAAATTGAAAGAATGCATTATTGTTAAATTCGTGTGAAAAAGGGAACACATACAGCTATGTCGGGGGTATTAGAAATACCCATTTTCTCTTTGTGGATTAGAAGCAATTAAATTTAAAGACGTTTTTTGATTTTGCTACATTCTCAAAGTATTTAATAATGCAACTTGGAAAATAGAAGACGCATGAAATCACGTACCTGAGATCGTAGATTACATCCCAGGTAGAAATACACCACCGGCCCAGTACAGCCTGCCGGAGTTCCAGTACGGACTAGCTGTACTGGGCCAGTACTGGTTTGTAATGCTTGGCGGTATTGGCGTGCCAGTACTGGGGCCGTACTGGCAAACCGCTAGCGTACGAAAATGCCGGAGTTAATTTTAAAAATGATAAAAAATTATTTAATTGTTTTTAAGACCATCCATTCATCATGATACGACTGCATATCGTCCAAATATTATTTATAATTACAAAAATATAATTTTCAAACTATTTGTTTAATTTTAACACCCACTATTTCTATAATCTAAATATATAACAAAAAAGGTATTAAAAAAATAAATAATGCGAGTATTTTGTCAATACATGTTAATGGCTCTGCTTAGAATGAATACATATATTACATTTTTAAACATTATAATTACAAATAAAGTTTCTAACGCTAAGGGGGGCCGGACCTACACATCTATACCTAAATCTATCGCCTAGCAGTCGGGAGTGCTTACCACTGCGCTAAACCGACAAGTTAAAACTTCGTGAAAAAGTCATCTTCATAAGCTACAGTTCGCAAAAGTTAAAGTACCAAATTTTAATCCCTCTTTTTCTAATTATTTATTATTATACGACGTTATGTAAATGTAAAATACACGAACTTCTAATAGGAATATCAATAAAATAATTATTAAATGAATCATTTAAATCGACTTAAATTTTTCTTCGTGTAATATTTTATTTTTTCGCGTTTTAGACCATTTTAAAAGTTCTGATAATATCATTTAATGAGCATTTAAAATTTTTATCAACGGAACTTAAAAATTTTACCACGTTGCACAACAATTTTTTTTAAACCTTTATGTAACGTTTTGCTTTTAGGCGTTTTAGACTATCCTACAACGATTAAGACATACATCCAATGTCATTTTTTCTGAGCATTAACAATTTTTCTTGGACGTGGAACTTAGAATATTTTCCTTAAAAAAAGTAATAGAAAAAAAATGTTTTCACCTTAATTGTATAGTGAATTTCTCGACATTTCAAAACACCCTGACAACATTTGTAGACGTGTTTTTTTTAAATCTATTATTTTTGTACTACTGGCATAGTGCCGCCCCGGTCGTGCAGACAACGTTCTACTAGTACTGGGCGAACCACCGGCTGCCTGTACTGGTGGGCAGTACTGGGCCAGTACTGCGCCGGTTGTGAACTCCGGCACACTACCGACATTTCCACCTGGGATATAGCTTGACAGACAACTGGACATCATACTTTCTATGTAGCGAACCGAGTGGTGCGTTTAGCGTGGCAGACATGGCAGACTCGTTTACATCTCATGAAGATTCAAGAGGATAGATTCACGAGACTTATCACTTCCTCGACCAAAATTTTAAAAGCGGGAAAGGGATTTCCTCTTATCGAAATCTCTATGATTACAATAACGAGTGATTATAAACATTATGCAGAGTAACTAATTAAATTTTAAAAAAGGGACATACATGGGCGCATTTGTCTGCATGCGAAAATGCAGATTTATTAAAACTTGTGGATGAAAGTAGACAAAGTGAAAGGACTGATGTAGTGCCAGAAATAAATTCAAGTGACAAATAAAAAAAGCAGACCTGAGTCCAATCCTCTAAAAACGAAATTAATCCTATAAATCGTTATTTTCTACCACAAATACATAAAAGTAAAATATTTTTTTTTTTTAGAAAAAAATTCGTAGTAAGAAATATAATTTAAATATCATTTTCGTTAATGCCAGACACAATTCATTAGTAAAGTGTATTACAATGTCAGCTAGCAAATTTCAGTCTTTTCACATGCGCTATAATAAATTGAACGAGGCGCTACGACTACAGAATTCACAGAGTGACGATAAATTCAATATTTCTAAAGTCGCCTCTAGTTTAAGTGACTTTTGACGCGAAATGGCAAAACGAAATATTATCGAATAATAAATACGAGTTAAAAGCTGCATCAAAAATAGGGGGAATTTTTAATCGCTGCAACAAAATAATGGTAATTGTAATGGGAGAATAATTCGCAGTCAATAGATTTTTTTCCCCCTGGAGAAAAATTGAATGTGAATAAAATTACGATGAAGTTGTTTTTAACCAAGTTTTCAACTTAACAGTGGAGTTTCATGTGGAGCTCTTTGATTATGCCGAGTCCTGGCTTGCAATTTATATTACAAGATCTAAAGGGACAGGCCAGGAACGTTAGTCGATAAGACCTCCATATATTGCCATCAGTCCTTTCACTTTCCTAGACAATTTGCTCAATAATCTAGTTTCATGAGAACGGATACTCGAGAAATCGTGCCCTTAACTGGAACAGAACACGAGAGCTTTCAGGACTTACACGCGTGAAACAGCTTCTTGCAAAGCGGTACGTTTTCTGCACACCAAGAATTGCTTAAGAGCATTTTTATTTAGATTATTCAGTTTTGCATCTTACATTTGAGAATGCATCTAGAAATATAAATCCATTGAACAAAACTGCATATGCGCTCGAAAAGTCTAAAAGCGGGGTTGAATTAATGTTTAACCAAAACAGAATATAACAAAAACTATAGTTTTTCGCCATACTTGATGAAAAAATATGTTTAAATTAAATATCAAGAATATAGATGTTACAGGTAAACCTGCGTTTATATCTCTGCGAAGATCATTTTGATAGTAATAATTTGCAAACTTTTAATTTGGAAATAAACGTACTTTTAAAGCTTCGATTTTAATGTCATGTTCACTTTGTGTAGAATATGATTCAAACTCACCAAAAACAAAATAACGACAATTACTGGTATGAATGTGATTTACCTGAAATAAATAAGAACAGTGCATTAT
>NC_046660.1:99517883-99523474 GCF_010883055.1 Belonocnema kinseyi | reverse complement strand
TAGACTAATGTAATAACAATAAGGCCAAGATACTCTTCTATCGCATCTTTCCTAAATCCCACCACTATGGTCACATGTTCCGTATAGCCAACGACAGCAGGGAAGCGAGTATGTATTGTGAGACAACCTTACAGATACGTCGAGTGGTGGGGTCCCCTTTCAAGTTGCAATAGATGAGACGTTTACATTTCGAAGGAGTTGCAATGAACGAAGTTTGACTGTACATAAATTACATGAATACATTATGAAAGTTAATTTACAAAAAGATGATGACAAAAGGGGTGTTTGGGGATTGAAGCCTACCATAGGTAAAAAAGGTTGTTAAAAATAGTAAAAGGCTGCATTCAACTTTAAGGTAGGATTTTGTGTGTTTCCCATTGAAGAAAAGCTTCAGAGGTGGAGTTACACTTATCAATGGATTTAGCAGGTAACAGTTTTTCTGTAACGAATGGCGATCGACCTTTTCTGCAGTTTTACCTCTGGGAACATGCAGAATATTTCCGCTGAGTTTTCGAGCTCGCCATTATTACTCTGTGGGTAAACCGACGTGTCCAAATGACGAGATGCCATCTCGGTAGGACAAAATAAAAAGGGGCCATCTCGGGTGGCGAAACACGGAAGCTTAAAAATCCCATATAAATAGTATTGTGAACACCAACGCCCTCTGAAGTAGGGAACCTTTTTATTTGGTTCTAACGTGATGGCACCGTGTCATTTGGACACGTCGAAATGCATTCCTACCTCCTCTCGAAAATATTAACATTTTTAAGATCCGAGTTTGAATCGCATTTGCTACTAATGAGACTTAACTATAAATTACACATTTACTTAGCAAATAACGTAAATATGTAATGGCAGTAGACACTCTTCCGGTAAACTACTACAAAACGTTATTATACATTATTATATTTTCACTACATTTTTTTGCATTTTTATTACAATATTATATTGTTATTCTACATAACATTATTTCAGAAAACCGCCGGAAAGGTATGTCTCCCCGCCCACACGAGACGTTGTAAAAGGGTACGAGTTTGACCAAAATTATTTCCATGACCAGTTAAAAGGGTGCCTTCAAACCCACACGACACGCTTGAAACGGTTATGGGTTTAACAAATATTATTTCTGTGACCGCTCAGAGGGGTGTGAATTTTTATCTCAAGAAAAAATATAGATAGATACTCACTATCAGCCGGAATTATTGCACATGCATTCATAGAACATAACTAATTTTAATAATATTTAACTTAATCATTAAAAACAATTTCTATAAACAAATTCTTTATAAACGAGTTTTTCTCATAGCTGAATTGATTTTTCTGAACAAAAGTGATTCACAATTGTCTTTAGAGCCATTTATATATTTTAAGCTTTATCAAACATAAACAATATAGATTGTTTATAACAATTTAGTTAAACAAGTATCCTAATCGGCCGTTTCCTCATAGAAAAAAATGTTTTTTTCTTCAATAATTATTAGAGTGACATTTATTGCGGTGACTAACAAACGAAATTAAATAAAGAATAATTTACATGATTCCTGTAAACAATTTTTTAACAAAACTATGATTTATTTCTTTTACATGCAAAAAGGACGGTTTTCCACTGAAATTATCCGATAATAAACTAACAGTGATTCCAAAATTAGATATAGTACATTTAATAATAATTTGTGTAATTGTTTCCATTTTTTCTGAAATACAGGTAAAAAATACAAATTCAAATGATTAGCTACTATTTCTAGATGCCCAGGATCAAGATTGTACCCAGTTTGCATGAAACTTAACAAACCCTGCACGTCAGTACTCTCATTGGCAATAAGAAAATCACAAAGGATCTTTTTACCTACCTGGAGAGTATCCATTTTTTATTAGAAATAATAATACAAACAATTGAAATGTACAAGCCTGCAGAACATATTTTAAAATGACGCCAAAAGCAAATCATATAAAGATCAATACAACGCAGCCTCTCTCCGTTATATAAACGAAAATTATGATTTCTCTTGCGAGAGCGCGTGCGAGAGATACCCACCTAGCGGTGAAACTGGAACTGTACTTTTTAGTTGAGTGGCACTTGTTCTTCATTTGCTTTTTATGAAGTTACGTACAAAACAAATGAAAGATAAGTGACTTCTGAATACGCAAGTACAGCGTTATTGCACCTTATTTTCACTTGTTCCTCATTTATTTTTCAGGACGTTGCATAAACCAAATGAAAGATAGGTGACTTCTAAAAACGCAAGTACAGCTTTAATGCTATGGACAGTTTGCTAGAGAAATTGTTATTAACAATTACGCAAATTATTATTTAATGTCCCATATCCAATTTTGGAACCACTGTTAGTTTATTGTCGGGTAATTTCAGTGGAAAACCGTCCTTTTTGCATGTAAAAAAAATAAATCATAGTTTTGTTAAAAAAATTGTTTATAACAATTATATAAATTATTCTTTATTTAATTTCGTTGGTTAGTCACCGCAATAAATGTCACTCTAATAATAATTGAAGAAAAAAAACATTTTTTTCTACCAGGAAACGGTCGATTAGGACACTTGTTTAACTTAATTGTTATAAACAATCTATATTGTTTATGTTTGATAAAGCTTAAAGTATATAAATACCTTAAAAGACAATTGTGAATCACTTTTGTTCAGAAAAATCAATTCAGCTACGAGAAAAACTCGTTTATAAAGATTTTGTTTATAGAAATTGTTTATAATAATTAAGTTATATATTATTAAAATTAAATTATGTTCTATGAATGCATGTGCAATAATTCCGGCTAATAGTGAGTTTCTATCTATATTTTTTCTTGAGATAAAAATTCACAAAGCTAAAATGGTTAATTTTGTCACAATATTTGTTTATATATTATTGCTCTGTGAACAAAATTTTAAAAAAGTAACCCACAATTTTCCTAAAAATTAATTGCTGAGCATTTCTAAAAAAAAAACTTTTAAATCGGTTAAGAAATACGACCTGTGGGCGATTATGAACAGTAAATTCCTATTCCAGACCACTGTGCCACGATACGTTGGAAAGGGGTATGGGTTTGCCCAACATTGTTTATGTGACCAGTCCCAGGGATCCCTTACCGGCCCCACGAGACTTTGCAAACAGGTAAGGCTTTGACCAACATTATTTCTGTGTCCAGTCAGAAGGGTTTCTTCAGGCCCGCACAACACGTTGGAAAGCATTATGGTTTTGACAAATATTATTTTCGTGACCGCTCAAAGGGGTGCCTTCCCGCCCCATGTGATGCTGGAAAAGGGTAGAGCTTTGAGCAACATTATTTCTGTGATCTGTCACAGGTGTCACTTCCCG
Source organism: Belonocnema kinseyi (assembly GCF_010883055.1). Classification (NCBI taxonomy): domain Eukaryota; kingdom Metazoa; phylum Arthropoda; class Insecta; order Hymenoptera; family Cynipidae; genus Belonocnema; species Belonocnema kinseyi. Next base: position 99,520,148 of record NC_046660.1, on the reverse strand, counting down.
CGCCCTAAAATCGCTGGAAAGAGGTATGTGTTTGACCAGCATTATTTAAGTGACCAGGTACAGGGGTCGCTTCCCGTTCCCACGAGAAGTTCTTGCGTGAAAAAAGTTTGCATGGCTCAAGCATGGCAAGACACTTGGAAATATCTGGCTAAAGCATGGGTCACGGCTGAATGGCAGCATGGCGCAAGCCTTGCTCCTGCCTGTTTCCCATGCTTAGGACACGCTAACCACAAATTAATATTCTTAAGAACATGTAAGTGTCAGAGAAAATGAGCTTGCATTAAAAATGAAAATCTTAGGTTTGCCAAAAGCCGCCACGTCTCTAAAAGGTAAGTTCACTACCCGGATGCACTGGGTCACACAACAGGTAGTTTAGCACATATTCTACAAGAACTTTAAAAAAATTTTAATTGTGCCAATTGCCAAAATAACTACCATTAGTGAGTCGAGGATCCGGATGCACAATATTGAGCACCAGGTAGTTAGTTACGTATTCTCCGAGAACTTTAAAAAAATTTAAATTTTGTGGATAATTAAAACAATTCCAAATCGTGAGTCGACAACCCGGGTGCACCAAGTCGCGCCCCAGGTATCTTAACACGTATTCTATGAGAACTTTTTCAAAATTTAGATTGTTTCAACAGCCAAAGTAACTAAAAATTGTGAGTCGACGATCCAGTTGCACCAGGTCGAGCACAAGGTAGTTTAATACAAATTCTACGAGAACTTTTGAAAAATTAAAATTTTGTGCAGAATGAAAACAAATTAAAATGATCAGTCGACAACCCGGGTGTACCAGGTCGCGCCCCAGGTAATTTAGCACGTATTTTACAAGAACTTTTTCAAAATGTAGATTGTTCCAACATCCAAAATTACTGAAAATTATGAGTCGACGATCCGGGTACATCAGATCGAGCACAAAGTAGAACAGTACGTGTTCTACGAGAACTTTAAACAAATTTTAAGTTTTTAAATAATGAAAAAAATCAAATGGTTAGTCGACAACCCGGGTGCACCAGGTTGCGCCCCAGGTCGACTTTAATTTTTAGTAATTTTGGCTGTTGGAATAATATAAATTTAGAAAAAGTTCTCGTAGAAATTGTGCCAAACTACCTGAGGTGCGACCTGTTTCATCCGGGTCGCCGACTTACAATTTATAATTGTTTTTATTATTCTCTAAAATTAAATTATCAAAAAGTTCTCGTAGAATACGTATTATACTACCTGGTGCTCGATCTGGTGCACCCGGATCGTCGACTTACAATTTTTAGTCATTTTAGCTGTTGAAACAATCTAAATGTTGAAAAAGTTCTCGTAGAATACGTACTAAGATACCTGGGACGCGACCTGGTGCATCCGGGTCGTCGAATCACCATTAGGAATTGTTTTCATTATTGACGAAATTTTAATTTTTTTAAAGTTCCCGTAGAAAACGTTTTAAACTACCTCGTGTTTGACCTGGAGAGCACACGCATCGTCGACACACAATTTTGAGTAATTTTGGCTGTTGAGACAATCTAAATTTTAAGAAAGTTCTCGTAGAATACGCGCTAAGATACCTGGGGCGCGACCTGGTGCATCCGAGTCGTCGACTGACCATTTGGAATTGTTTTCATTATTCACCAAATTTAAATTCTTAAAAAGTTCTCATAGAATATGTGCTACACTACCTGGTGCGCGAACCGGTGCACCCGGGTAGCAAACTTACTATTTCCAGACGTGTCGGTTATTGGCAAACCTAATATTTTCATTTTTAACGCAGGCCAATTTTCTCTGACACTTAGATGCTCTGAAGAATATTCATTTGTGATTAGTGTGTCCTAAGCATGGGAAACAGGCAGGAGCAAGGCTTGCGCCATGCTGCCATTCAGCCGTGACCCATGCTTTAGCCAGATATTTCCAAGTGTCTTGCCATGCTTGAGCCATGCAAACTTTTTTCACGCGGGTTGCAAAGGTGTATGGATTTTTCCAACAATTATTTCTGTGACCACTCGAAGGGATGCCTTACCGCTCCCGTAAAGCGTTGGAATGGGTTAGAGGTTTGAAAAAATTATTTCTGTGAGCACTAAAAGGAGTGTTTTTCCGTCCCAACTAAACTTTGGAAAGGCGTACGGGTTGGATCCCTATGGCAAAATAACTCTTGAATCACATGACTTTACCTTCAAATGTACCAGGTGTATACATATGAAACCGGTATTTTTTCAAGAAAAAAACACATTTATTTCAAGAGAATGATAACAAATATTTTATTCAAAGTATGCGCCC
>NC_046660.1:99509056-99517783 GCF_010883055.1 Belonocnema kinseyi | reverse complement strand
ACGCCAATTAGCACAAATGGTAAGTTCCGACAGTGCCTACAAGTGTGCCTACTGGCCGCTAAATGGCAATACCGGTTTCATATGTATACACCTGGTATGTCTTACCGGCAGTCTATTCATTCCGATGTGTAATGTATATATAAGACTATCACTTAGATTTAAAGCTAATACTGGGTAATATGTAAGCCAGTGCTATGCAGATAGTTGGCATAGTGCTGACAGCCAGTACTGGTATTTTTTCCCCATTAAAATTGCTACAGTACTGCGCTGTCGTGAACGCTGGCTATAATATCCATCTTTTTCCCCTGGGCCTGCGCAAGCCAACCGCACATTGATGATTTATTATTCTTAGGTATGTTAAGCTGGCACAACACTATGAAGGTATAGAGATGTAACCTATTTCATAATTTAGGCCTCATTTAGGGCTAATTTGAGCCCGTGGTCCTAAATTTTGGGCTCTTTTAATTTTTAAACGAAATAGTGTTTGCGCTAGCTTAACGTTAAGCTGGCCGAACATTGCTGTAAAACGTGCTAAAAAAGATTTCACGGAAAATTCACCTTATACAATAATTTAGGGCTCATTTAGGGCGCTGGGAATATGATAATGGAAAATTAAAAAAAATTGTTTAAACGATTTTTGTTTAAACAATTCTAGTAAAAATGAAGTAAACAATTTCCTTCCTTTACCCTATGTTAAGGCTCACTTGGGGCTCCATAAATATGGTATTTGAATTTTACAATAAATTGTTTAAACAATTTTTTTTTTTAAATTTGCAACAAAAAATACTTTCTTTTCTCCTGCATAATTTCAGGCTCATTTAAGGCTCCTGAAAAATCATCGACCGAAGGTCGCGTGATATTTCCTTTTCCCCCTTTTTTTATATATGGTGTTGTACCACCTTAACGTTATAAAAAATACATGAAGAAAACAATTAAGCCCCTTTTTACTCCTCGCATACCTTAGGGCACATTTGAGGCTAATTTGGGCCCATGGTCCTGAATTTTGGGCTCTTTTATTTGTTGTAAAATATAGTGTTTGCAATAACTTAACAATAGGTTGGTTTAAGATTGCTGTAAGAAATAATGTTTAAGCAATTTTTGTTTAAACAAATTTGCCAAAACAAAATATTTTCTTTTCTTTTCTCTTGCATAATTTGAGACTCATTTAAGGCTACTGAAAAATCATCGACCGAAGGTCGCGCGATATTTCCTTTGCCTTTTTTTATATATGGTGTTGTGCCACCTTAACGTTATAAAAAATACATGAAGAAAACAATTAAACGCATTTTTACTCCTCGCATAATTTAGGGCTCATTTGAGGCTAATTTGGGCCCGTGGTCCTAAATTGTGGGCTCTTTTATTTTTTGTAAAAAATAGTGTTTGCAATAGCTTAACAATAAGTTGGTTCAAGATTGCTGTAAAACGTTTAAAATTGATTTTACTAAAAATTCACCTTATAAAATAGTTTAGGGCTCATTAAGGGCTCTGGGAATATAATAATTAGAAATTTAAAAAAATGTTTAAGCAATTTTTGTTTAAACAAATTTGCCAAAACAAAATATTTTCTTTTCTTTTCTCTTGCATAATTTGAGGCTCATTTAAGGCTACTGAAAAATCATCGACAGAAGGTCGCGCGATATTTCCTTTGCCTTTTTTTATATATGGTGTTGTGCCACCTTAACATTATAAAAAATACATGAAGAAAACAATTAAACGCATTTTTACTCCTCGCATAATTTAGGGCTCATTTGAGGCTAATTTGGGCCCGTGGTCCTAAATTTTGGGCTCTTTTATTTTTTGTAAAAAATATTGTTTGCAATAGCTTAACAATAAGTTTGTTCAAGATTGCTGTAAAACGTTTAAAAATGATTTTACTAAAAATTCACCTTATAGAATAGTTTAGGACTCATTAAGGGCTGTGGGAATATAATAATTAAAAATTAAAAAAAAAAATGTTAAAATTTTTTTTTTATTTCTCATTATCATATTCGCAGAGCTCTAAATGAGCCCTAAATTATTGTATAAGGTGAATTTTCCGTGAAATCATTTTTAGCACGTTTTACAGCAATGTTCGGAAAGCTTAACGTTAAGCTAGCGCAAACACTATTTAAAAAAATAAATAAAAGAGCCCAAAATTTAGGACCACGGGCCCAAATTAGCCCGCAGTGAGCACTAAATTATGCGAGGAGTAAAAATGGGTTTAATTGTTTTCTTCATGTATTTTTTATAACGTTAAGGTGGCACAACACCATGCATAACCAAAAAAAAAGGGTAAATTAAATATTACGCGACCTTCGGTGGATGATTTTTCAGTAGCCTTAAATGAGCCTGAAATTATGCAAGAGAAAAGAAAATATTTTGTTTTGAAAAATTTGTATAACAAAAATTGTTTAAACTTTTTTTTTTAATTTTTAATTATTATATTCCCAGAGCCCTTAATGAGCCCTAAGCTATTCTATAAGGTGAATTTTTTGTAAAATCATTTTGATAACATTTTACAGCAATCTTAAACCAACTTGTCGTTAAAATACGAGAGCCTATAATTTAGGACTACGGGCAAAAATTAGTCCTCAATGAGCCCTAAATTATGCGAGGAGTAAAAATGGGTTTTATTATTTTGTTCATCTATTTTTTATAACGTTAAGTTGGCACAACACCATATATAAAAAAAAGGGCAAAGGAAATATCGCGCGACCTTCGGTCGATGATTTTTCAGGAGCCTTAAATGAGCCTGAAATTATGCAGGAGAAAAGAAAATATTTTTGTTGCAAATTTGTTTAAAAAATAATTGTTTAAACAATTTATTGTAAAATTTAAACACCATATTTATGGAGCCCCAAGTGAGCCTTAACATAGGGTAAAGGAAGAAAATTGTTTACTTCATTTTTACTAGAATTGTTTAAACAAAAATTGTTTAAACAATTTTTTTTAATTTGCCATTATCATATTCCCAGAGCCCTAAATGAATCCTAAATTATTGTGTAAGGTGAATTTTCCGTGAAATCATTTTTAGCACGTTTTAAAGCAATGTTCGGCCAGCTTAACGTTAAGCTAGCGCAAACACTATTTTTTTTTAATAAAAGAGCCCAAAATTTAGGAGCACGGGCCCAAATTAGCCCTAACTAATGAAATAGGTTACATCTCTATACCTTCATAGTGTTGTGCCAGCTTAATATACCTATTATTCTTGTAACATTTACTTCAAATTCTTCCCGTTCATCGTAGTTTTTATCTATGAATTATTCTTACTTTTCGAGAGAAAAAAAATGCACGTGCAGAAGTAAATCACAACAGATAGATAAAGTGGAAGAGAAAACGTGTTTCTTGGGGTAGATAGAAAGAAAAAGATGGAATCCAAGGTAGGTTTCAGAAAAACTGGAGTATCTGCAGGTAAAAGATGGGAGTAACGTGGTAGTGCACGGAGGAAGTACAAAGAAAAAGATGGTACCTGGGGCTTCGTGAATGAAACCGGTGGTATCTGATGTATAGTAGGAATGAAGTCTGTAGTATTTGAGGTTCTAGGGGAAAAATATGCTATCTGAGAATAGAAGTTTTAGAAAAAAGGTTGTATCTGGGAACTAAAGGGTGGAAGACAAATGTGGTACCTCGCGGATGTGAAAGAAAATATGTGATATATAAATATAGTTAAGGATACACAAAGGGTCTATTTTTTGTTTGGTTTAGTGTATTTAGTACAATATTGTAGTATTTTTTTATAAACCCAATAGATCTTAATTAAAATTTGGTTTATGATACATTAGAGATGAACAAAACATACTGGTATTCAATAAAAAATTAAGCAAACTGTGCTCTGAAAATAAAATGAAACTAAAGTAATAATTAAAATTGAAGTACAAACAAATGAGAACTTTCTTACTCTATGAGTAAAGAAACTCTAATTTTCATAGCCAACGCTCTTTTGACGAAAGAGCCTATTATATGTGCATTCCATGACATCCATACTAATGTATATGAAAGACACGCCTGATTAAAAAGTCATGCACCCGGTAGTAGTATCAAGTGAAAACGAATATGATTGATCTAGTGCAGGAGAGCGTGATCTCATCCACTCATATGTACTTAGGGTCTATCGTGAGAAACCTCTGTAGTGCTCGTATGTACCTTCCGTGTAATTCTAATCCTCCATATTCCTCAAGGAAGAACTGAGGAAAGTGTCTGATGAGGGGAGGGGATAATTTGATACTCTAGAACCTAAGAGAGAAGCGGAGTGTGGCTATTCGTCTATTTTGTAATTAATATTCTCATGCCACGATTTCCCAACGTGATTGCATATATAGTATAACAGTACTTGATCTCAGTTTAAAAAAAGTGAAGGCCATACACAATACGGTACGGACAAATGAATATTTACAACAACAATTTGTCCTTTTTACAAATTTGTAATGCAGAAAATAATTTAAACTTTCCTATAATTTTAAATGTGTTCTACGGTTTACGTATTTGAAATATTATTTTTGAAAAATGTGCGATGAACGTATAATGTAACAAAAAAATTATCTTTTCAGAAAACAATGGATTTTCCATAAAAACTTGATTACATAAATCTGGTTCTCTAGTTATATGAAAGCTTATAAAGTTTTAATAAAAAATTTCACTACACTAAGCGGATCCATTATCTGGTGTATCAGTAATCATTATTCTTCAAGCACATCAATCAACATTAGATTTGATGACAGATACTTTGTTTTTTCGAAATAATACCAACAAAGTAGTTCAAATTTCTTCGAAAAAGTTTAATTTTTTACTAAACAGTTAAAATTTCAAGCCAAATAGACGAATTTTCAACGAAACAGGTTAATTTTTACCAAAAAGTTAATTTAAAAAAAAAGTTGAGTTTCCAACAAAATGCTTGTATATGAATAATTTTCAACTATAAATAGTTGACTTTTGAACCAAAAAAGATAAATTTTCAATCTAAGAAGAAGAATTTTCTACAAAACCGTTGAATTAAAAAAAAGTTGCTTTTAAACAGAATTTTAAACTACAAAAGATATAAATTTTGATTTGAAACACTTGAATTTTAACAAAAAGGAAAAATTTACATCTAATAAAGATATTTCAGTGAATATAGCAAAAATGTCAAGCAAATTGTCATTTTCAAGCCAAGAAGGCAAACTTTGATCAAAATAGTTGAACTTTCAACAAATAAGATAATAATTCAACCAACAGAGGTGAATTATGAACCAAAAATATAATATATTTTTCAATTAAAAAGCATTAATTTTTAACAAACAAAAAATAACTTCGACAAGAATGTTCAATTTTCAATCTAGAATATATTTTGAATATTAAAAGAAAACAAAATTTAAACTTTTGCATTTTCAAACGAAAAAGGTAGTATAATTCAATTTCTTTTTAAATTTTTTCATTGAATTTTTCAAAATGTGACATGAAAATGCCATGTTATTTGGAAATGGCACTTCTGTATAAATTATGTAAACATAATCAAAAAATATAATTTTGGAGCTTGAGTCCAACACCCTTATTAGTCTCATTCCCAGTACTCACACAAAAGAGTTTCATAACTGCAATATTATAATAATATTTTGCAACAAATAGATTTCCGCAGAGAAGGTTGAAAAATTTAAAAAATTCTAACACATCGAAGAGCAAGCTTTTCGTATTTCCTATTAATAATGAAAAATTAATGTGGATCATTTTAAAGATATTTTATACAATAGATTGACAAATAAAATTAGTATTCAGTAAATAAAAAACTACATGTTATTAACCGTTATAGTTTTTGGTTTTGTAGATTATCATCACTAATATTTGCATTTAAAACAATTATTAACAAAGTAAAATATATTACAATAAATAACGTGTTTTTTGTTCATTGAATACTAGTAAAAAGATAGTCAAAAGAGAGCTTAAATCTAGATCTTCAGAACTTGAAGCAAGCATTGTTAACTTCTTACTTCAAACCAACATGATCGTTCGTCATGCCATGAGCTAAATAGAGCTAGTTTTAAGCACAGCATACTTAAAAGAAATCATATTTTAGGACTGTTTTTAGGTAAAGACATATCGAGACTTTTTTGAAGACTATTTTCGTGATTGATTTTAGTCATTGAATTAATTTAAGGCAAAAATAAAAAGAAGACAAGAATAGAATTAAGACTTTTTTTCTGTGTTAAGTTAGTGTAATTACTATCAAGCAATAGTTTTCAGTAGGTCAAAGCAAGAAAAAAATTATTTATAATGATTTAAAGAAATTAATGAACAAAAGCCATTTTTCGTGACTCGTAATGATTAGTTATTTGAAATACACAATTTGTATATAGAATAGGAGAGCAATGCATGTCTAACAGTGTGGAAAAAGCCCCGTTTAGCCTTCTGACGATGATGGCCCCCAGCAGGGTTTCTCGCAGGTGTTCCACGCGTGGAAAATATATGAGGGCCCTTGCAGGGGGCCTATCCCCAAAAACTACTTTTTTCCTGCTTTTTTAAAGAAAAAAATTCGACGTTCCCTCTTCGTCGCATATTGATATTCCTGTTAACAGTTCGTATATTTTACATTTGCATAACGTCATATAATAATAAATAATTAGAAAAGGAGACCTTAAAATTTGGTACTTTAACTTTTCTGAACTGTAGCGTCTGAGGATGGCTTTTTCATCGAGTTTCAACTTGTTTATTTTGTAAATCCTTTTTATTTGTCGTATCGTTAGAGTACAACAGTACATTAGCCTGACGCAGTACTGCGCCCATTGTGAATTTCCTATTGGAGCAGTACTGCGCCAGTAACGATATCCATTCGATGTCCATTTGTGGTAGAAAAAAGACAAAAAAACCAAGAGAGCTTCATGATGGCAACCATGACGGATCCATGTGGGAAGCCTATGTTGGATCCCTATGGATTAGCAATCGTTTCCATGCGAAGCCTCGCCTGGATTGCCCTCGTGGATTCCACAAGGCTTGAGGGCAATCCATGCTGGCCCCTACGGAGGCCCCCTCAATTTTTCCACACGGTTAAATGTGATTATTTAAAAATATCTGCTGTTCAGAAATTATTTAAACAATTTTTATAAACAAACATAGTTTCCGTATTTCACAATGAACAGGTCCATTTTGTTGTAGAATCGACCAAAAATGTCTTGCCAATGACTCCTTGCTGTAATTTTTTTCAGACTAACAACAACTGGTAATTATTTAAACATTATTCCACAAATGTGGCAAATTTTTTGCGGAACCCACTAAATGAGTATCGTCAGTGAATCCTAGCTGTAATTTTGTTCAAATTGATAAAAAGTATTAATTATTTAAACAGTTTTTATAAACAAATGTTCTTTTAGTAACTTTTGCAGAAACAGGTTTATTTTTTCGTGGAGTAAGCTATAAATGTCTTATCAATGACGATTTTTTGCCTTGCTTGCCGAATTAACAAGAACTGTTAATTATTTAAGCAATATTTATTCGATTTATTGTTGATTCCTAAAACAAAATTAATACTTTTCATGAAAAAGGGTTCAACTGTGCATTTTTACATAAATATTGTTTGAATAAAGAACAGTTTTTTTTAATCAGACAAACAAGGCTTCAAGCAATCATTGGTAAGCCATTTCTATCTTACTCCACAAAAAAATAAGCATATTTCTGCAAAACTGACCAAAATGTACATTTGTTTACAAAAATGGTTACATAATTAGCTTTTCTTATACGTTGGCAACGTATCTTAGCAAAGAGTAATTGGAAACACATTTTTAGTTGATTTTCCAAAGAAAATGGAGCCTATTATTGGCAAAATGGTAAAAATGTGCATTGATTTCTGAAGCTTGTTTAAAAAATTAGGATTTTTTGTAAAAAAATGGAGCCTATTTATCGTGACATACGAAAACTGTGTATTTGTTTATAATTTTTTTTAATAATTGTCTAACAGCAGATACTTTTAAATAATCACAATCAGGTATATATTTCTCTCATATTCTATATAAAAACGGTGAATTTCAAACAGCTAATCATTGCAAATAAAAAAATGGCTTTTGTTCATTGACTTGTTTAAAACATAAACCATTTTTTTCTTACTCTAACCTGCTGAAAACTATTACTAGATAGTAATTACACTGGATTAAGTTCTCCTTTAGTCAATTCGCAGATCTTAAAAACAAGGTATCATCTGAAAGTAAGGATAAAAATATTGTTTATTTTGTTGTAACATGCATTTAAAAAAACTCAAAATCTATTGAAAACGCACGGGCAACAGCTACTTTTTCGAGTGTATCATGTGCCGTCAGCACACGCTGAAAGTTTCAAACTCGGCGGCAAAAAAATATATTTGAATGACGATACTTAATTTTCATCAAGTATACATTTTCTTAAGCCGAGAAAAATACTATAAGCCCAAAAAAATATTGTACCTTGCGCATTTATACCAATATTTGCACACCAATATATATTTCTTTTCATCAAAAAGATTCTAATAACACATCATAAATTCATTTCTGACACCATGGAAACGGACCTTCTTTAGCTTCCTGTGATTTTCACGCAAAAATTGTAGTCATTCTTGCACCATCCCGGAAATTCCTTAGGGCGGGGCGTGCAATGCTCGACTTCCTATTCGTATATCGTATCTGAGAAACGTTATCATGGATGGGAAATAATACCTACGCTTCAATTTTGCAAAGGTACTACACAAGCACGAGCGGATTTGAGTAGGTGCGTCGTTTTGCCTGAAAGGGTTATGCACGACTGAATAGGCCCTGT
>NC_046660.1:99494620-99508956 GCF_010883055.1 Belonocnema kinseyi | reverse complement strand
ACTATTTTAATCGTGTATAAAAGAAAGAGCCTCATTTGAAAAATGTACTCAGCGCTTCCATAAAATTCAAATAATTTGTGCATAATGGGGACCTAATGTCCGTCGACTATTCTTCCCGGAACGGAAAGATGAATCTCTTTTATCAGAAAAGTGAAAAACGGAAACACCGACTCCTCTTTTCAGCAGAAATTCCTCTAGACGTCTTTCTTTATTATCCTCACCCAGGATCGAGGAGCGAAAGGCGACAGCTCCTTCGACACTTTCTAGGTTTGACTCCCAATGGAAATGACAATTTCCAAGCTGGTACACATTCATCCACTCTCGACCGATTACTGCTTTAAAGATCGTCGAATGGATCGTTAGTGGATTTGCGTAAGCTAACGTTTATTTCAATAGTGTATAAGAAGAGTACCATCGAGACTATTTCATAAAGCCGTCTCGTCGTGGTAAGGTTAACAATTAATTCTCATCAAACGCCTGGGTGAATGTCGAAGGGAGGACACTTACCTACTTTCTTTGAGATTTGTATTTTAAAGAATGGTCGATCCGATAGTTGTGAATTATTCAGTTCGAAGTCACAGACAAGAAATGGGAAGTCTCTCGGTTCAAATCAGTAATTTGAAGCGAAAAACAATTTCCGCTAAATCTGATAATGTCCGTCTTGCCAACTGATGTGAACCTGATGAACATTTCTCAACGTTCTTTCAATAACAATCCTTTATTACGGTTTCTTCGTAAGTCGTGAGTTTATAAAAATTATTATGATATTTCCCAATTCCATCGTAGTTAATAAGTATTGTCATTATTATCAAATAAACACTGTTTCAACATAACATGATGATGTTTCTTCACTTCATTTCTCTTCTTTTGTAGCTAAAATGCTCAACAGATATTTCAAATACGCAATATTTCGCATTCGGTGATCGATTACTGATGTTTTTAACAGACCTCTGGTAACGTAAAAGGAAAGTAAGAGTCGTTCAAAGCTAGAATCGAAAATAAATTTGGCACCTCAAGAAACATATTGAGACCCATTACGATGGAAATTTTTAGCCTGTAAAATACCCAAACACTGACAAATACTGGTTCCACATAATTTTTTGTCATACTGACTTTCTTCTCATTTAGTATGTCAATAAATAAAAACATGGAATTTATGTTTTTCCCTAAAGTGCAAGACCGTTATGAATGGCCCGAAGTAACTTCATGTTGCGTGCGACATATGCATCATTGAGACCAACATCCATCGCGTAATTGGAACAATAGTTGGCTATACCTAAATATTGGTTGCCTCATTTAAATATATTCTTATATTGACAAATTCGCACAAATATAACAATAATCAATAAACTTTTGATTTCTATTTGAATTTTGCAATTGAAGATATATGAGATTTTTATTCCAACTTGAACATTATTTCCGGATATTAAAAAATAGGTGGCCAATAACTGACATCGTGAATAAACCGAAAATACAATTATTATCATCACATTATCTGAGAACCAAGTGACTAATATCTTTGCAAAAAATCATTTAAGATTGTTTACATTTTTTATAGACTATTTAAATATTTTGTTGTCGCTTTGAATATGCTGGGGCATTCCATTTAAAAAGGAAAAAATGGGTAATCGATTTCCTTTCATTTATTTATATTGCATGGTGTTTGGGGTAATAAATAATGTGGTTGAAGGGTTTTGCGCAATTTTCAGTGATTTGACAGGCATTTGTAATTGAAAATGGGGATTTTGAACATTGGATCATATTTTAAACATTTTTATCTCTGCTATTATTGATTTTTATATTGTTTATTTCATAATCCATTTTTATTGTTTTTTGACGTTAGGAATACCGCGACATTAATAATAAAATAAATATCATGTTTGAAGTGTCCTGAAGTTAATCATGAAGTACCAAAATGTGTTTTATGTAACAAGAGTACAGTTTTCCCGCTTTCTGGACGTGGGTTGGAGCAACAAGGAAGATCGTTATGGGTGGTTGAGTACTTTACCGGCCTAGGCGTAAGGAGAAGGTGCACTTTGACGACGGCGTTTGGCATGTGCATTCATTACTTCACTGTACTCGCACTGTTCTGAACACTATTTGTTCCTTTACATTTAAAGTAGCCTTAAACATGAAATCGGTTAAAAAATCGTTTCTATACAGCTAAAACAATTGGTGGTGTTTAATTTTTAAAACTCCTCTTCTTAGATTCTGTCATAAAGTTGCGCTTCAGGAGAAAGGGCTATTTCTTTTCCACTTTCTCATAAAATTTTTTGGCTATGTATTTATCATGCATTTATTCAGTATTATTATGGAATAAATGTGCTCTTTGAAATATTATTTATAAAAAATTATTTTGTGTAATTCACACCAGAAAATATTTCTTTTGTATGAAATTTTTGGATTTAAATGACAGCGAAGATGAGATAAATCGAGTTCCCTATAATAAAGTTCAAGAGGATCTAAAAATTCGGAATACACGCTAATTTTCAAAAGTAGTTTACTTTTAAGCATACAAGAAATATCAAAGTTATAAGTGTAAATTTAAATATTTATTCATAAAAGAATTTCGGTTTACATGGAGTTTCTGAGAAGTCGGACCATTTTCAGCAGTTTGAGTGCAAGTTAGTGCGGCTTGTTGGCTATATTCAATTGCCACCTTGAGGAATCAAAGTTACAGAATATTTTAAATTTAAAAGGAGGTTTCGATTCAGTAAGAGGAAGTCACGCGGCATTGCCAAGATCAGAAACAATGAACTTCCGTCGGAGACCTTTGCTCGTATAAAACGACCTGTAGCTTGGGGGGTTTCATGAATAACATATACTCTCACTTACGTTTATGTCGAAATGTTACGCCAAAGATTTTCAAGCTAAAGAACAATGCTGCTTGATATCGTTCGTCACCTGGATGTGTACTCACATTTTCTTGAAGGCGAGTGTAGCAACTTTGGAAGTCACATAACGGCCATTTCAGAACAGACAAAAGTTTCAAGATATGCGAATACGTAAAAATGAAAAGCTATTGTTTGCAAAGTTGAAGTTGCATGTTTTGGGAAATTTTTCTTAGCAAAAATCATAGGAAAATTGATGCTTTTCACAAGATCGTGTAAAGTATTCCATTACCCAACTGGGATAGATTGTATCGTTTGAATAAAGTGAAAAATAATATTTTCTAAGGAAAAGAAACATTGTATTATGAAGATATTTTTAACAGCAAAAAACGTGACTTCAAGATGACCTAAACATAATATTCAAGTTAACATCCAAACTTTTATAAGAATCTAAATTTCGGTTAATAAAACTTAATTTTTGTCGCATATCAATTGGAAATTTTTTAGTTCTTCTTGAAGTGATGTTTTCTCTGTGATCAAAGTTACGGATATTTAATCAGAATTGATTCGATTATGTGTACAATTTCATTCAAATCAAAATTGATTTGAAGACAGCGAGATACCAACGTTCCTCCTGTTCTTGCTGTGTACCGTAATTAGTATTACGCCTATATTTGACGTTTTCCGACACTCCAGCAAGTTTACGAGATAATAAAACATCAAATAATGCGAGGAAGGTAGCTTCATGATGAAAATTCAGTCCAAAATGGGAAAGCAGAAGCTATGAGCTACATTTATCTTACAAGACGTGAAAGAGATGTAGGTTACTTGAGATCTGCGAATATAGGGTTCCCAACTACACCACAATAACATAAAATTTACTAAGATTAGGGAAGATTGTATGCACCAATAAGGAATATGTATTAATAAAGAATATGTAAAAATTACTTTTACTTCTCCTTTCAGATATTTAAATAACAGAATTAGAGTCTCATAACATTTTTAATACAGAATTTAATGACTAAACAAATATACAACTGTATTTGTTGCGACATCGGCACATCGTGATACCACTGAACTTTGATCTTGATCTTATTTCATAGAAATGTCTTGACTTTCGCGAGTTTCATACTGAAAATTTAACAATGTTATTGTACAATTTACCTTGTTGAACTCTTTTAAGATCTTATAATTATTCTACAAATCCATAGTCCAAGTTAACTTTTTTTTAAATTATAATGCACGTTGTCTGCTGGCTCATTTTTATCTTGCTCAACGCTGAAAATTGCCAGACTCTTTCCTTAACAACTACCCATTTTAAAAGTTTCCTTGAGACGAAGATGTTATCAAATCTCTGGATCATATCTAGCTCCAAGCTAGAAATGTCGATAAACTGTTCTAAGGTATCGCAATTTCATTGTGACAAGTTCCAGTGCTTAGTTTCCGACAACATTTTCACTCTTTACTCAATTGGAGGAAGTAGCGCAAAACTGTGTTTACCGCTCCCGGCATTGTTTCATAGTGAGCTAGGTATTGTATTCTGTTAAGTTCTTACCGTCTAGCGATGATCGCTAGGTTTGTAAAATGTGTCTAGATACTCACGATTCGCGCGGTCCGTCCTTTCTTTCTTCCCCCACGTGAGAGATACGGGACGATGCAGAAGCGTACACCAACGCTTTGCCGTTCTGCTCCAGGTATCAAGTCTACTAACGTCTCCCTTCGAAAACAGCCAGTTTCCGCGTGGACACCACCTGGCCAAGTTCGTAACTGGTTCTTATAAAGTACGTTTATCTTGCATACAACATGTGGATCTCGTGCCTCGCGATTGTTCTTTTCGTTGCGTTAGGTGAGTAAGTATTCCAATTATGACATATCCTTAATTGGTATACCTTAGAGGTTACATGTTTAATGTCCTCATAATAATTATCGCCCATTCATATTTTCTCAAATATAAAAAACGAAAAGATCAATTAAATTTTAAGTGATTTATTCTCTGGATACTCTCTATGGTGATAATATGTGAGTGATAATGTTTGAAAAGTGAGTGAAAGTTTTGAAAAGACTTAAACAAATTGGAAACATTCCTAGAGCATCAGCTAAAGCAAACTACGAAACGGAAGAATAGTAGTAGGAATCAGAACCTCCAACTGCAAGCTTATCGACATTCTCGTCGTCTCGGATAGCTAATCCAATCCATTTGACCATAGTTGACTCTCGACCACGAGGAGATAACACCAGGGGAAATCAAGCGTCCTCCGATTTTATTTGCATAAAATGATAGGACTAGCACATCACGTGCGGCTATGTCAGGTCCTTGGTGTCTCTTGCTTTTTCGCACCTGGTTATTTCCCAAATCAAAACTTATTATGACACCAGTTGCATCGGAACTCCGTCGGAAGAATGCTCAAAACGAATTTTAGCCAAGAGACTATTCTAAATATGTTCCAAATGAAGATATTTAACGAGGATGGAAGGAAATTTAATGATGAATAGAGTGATTTTTTAAATAGGAAGAATACCCAGCTGCAACGTTCGAGTTATAATAGAAATACTCATGGTTTCTTTTCTTTATGGAAATGTTGTTTAATTTATGACGGAGAAATGTACAAGGTCGGAAACGCCTCTTTCTGGCACGGAATCCGCCGACACGTGATCAACAACGTTAGAAACGTGATGCTATAAACGAGACATAAAGCACGATTCCTTAACTCTTGGTTCAGTATAGAAGCTGATGTAGACTTTCCTTCGAAAGCTCTTTCCATCGTTTACCCTCACTGAGAGTGCCTCGTGAAACGTTGACGTGACGCATCTTCGTTGCTTCCGAATCCTTTCTTTTAGTGGAAATTCGCTCGAAAAAAACTACCTGTTTTGATCGAATAAAATATATAACTTTTATAGTATACCAACTTTCAAATCCGATTTAAAATCGCCATTCTCAAAAATAATTCATTTCCCTTTGAAGCATTTATACAAAAGCACATCTTTAATGAACAACTCCTTACGAAAAATATCAACCAGGGAAGTTTAAAATCCGATGCGCTCGGGTTAGCCTTTTCATTAACGAACTCAATAAAAGATTTACAGATAAGAATTTCACAACGAGGCTATTATAGCAGTTAAATGCTTAATTGCGAGTTCTTTTTCTAACGGGTTTCTCAATCCTCGAAACTTTAATTAATGACAACCCCTTCAGTAAGAGAATTTGCCTCACTTTTCCAATATATTTTTTTCTCACATCTTGAGAACGTCACGTTACGCCCAGGGACCTTATAAAGCTCGAAGTAAAAAGAGTACATAAAAAAATGCTTTCCATATGTATCCACGTAACATGCCTACAACGTGAAGCTCTTGAAAACTCTTTTCATTGCAAACTTTGGTACAGCTTCACTGTGCGTTCGTGCGAATTTATGCAAGGAATCCCTTTTGCGAATCCCCCTTGCAATGGCTCGCGCATATTTTTATCAAAACAAACAAAAACAAAAAAAAACAGTGACCGGCGAGCTGTGGCGCTAATACGGTTTTTCCTCTGTGGACACTGTGGTGGTGTTGCAAACAGGTAGGCGAATGCTATCTACGATTGATGCACACCACAAAGGTCCGTTCACACGGAGATTGTTCGTCGCATTCTAACCACGTCCAACACCTGTACCCCAACCTCCAACACCCCCGCCCCTATTCTATCTCTTCAACACCGGCCCAGGACAACTCACGCAATTCTCAATGCATACGGCAGCATCGGTGCAGAGCAATGGTATATCAACCAGTATACTACCTACCTGATCACCATAAAAATTTATAGACTCTCGTTGCTGACCGTAAATTGTATTATCGAAGCGCATATTCCATCGCGACCACATCCCCTCAGCCATCCAAACCCTCTTTTCAACCGCCACCCCCGGCTGCCCTGGAACGGTAGGGTTTTAAAATCAACCCCAACTCTGATCACAGCGATAACCTCGATAGAATGAGAACAACAAGAGGAAAGCCGAGAGGGATTGAATATTTTCTAAAAGTAAATCGTTTCTTTAGAGTAAATGTGGCCGGTGTTATCATGCTTTTGTAACAAAAAAAAAGTATTGAATTCGCAGCTCGGGGGAATATTGTATACCATCCACCAGACGGAATAATCAATTAATGATCAACTAATGATCACTCTGTAATGGTTCGGTGTGTTGATCTACTAACAGAAAAAAGAAAGATAAAAGTTTTACATCGATTCCAGGTGAAAGATTCGCTTCAACAAAAATCAAACTTGCCAGCTGAACTCTAATCAAATCAAAGATACTCTTTCGCCTAACCTATTTGTCGCCATTTAACTCAATTAAATTGGAGCAAAATGGCGTTTCTTAGCTGTTCTAGTTCGTTTACAATAGTTTAATCTATTTCAGAGTAGATTTATAAGCAATAAAAATGTTTTATTTGTGTTTTATGTCACCGATTCTATGTTGTACCCAAATTTGCACACTTCAGTATGTTGAGAGAATAGATCGGACGTTATGCGTCAGAACTATTTTCTTAGATTCAGAAAATAGTTATTTTCAATTTTATATTTAAAAATATTTGAATGATTTAAAGCGACTTCTAAAGATTTTAAGAGATTTCTAAATATTTTAAAAGATTTCAGATTTGGAACAGGAAGTTTTGTAAAAGAATTTTAAGTCTTAATTCAAACATGGATATATTTGATACCCTTCATCTTACGCAGAATTTAAAGGGGAATCCTATGTAAAAGCGTCAAATTTAGGGTATTTTTGGCGATTTGTTTAAAGATGAAAATAATAACCAATCTTTCCAAAACGTGTGTGGTTTAGTAAGGTACACCTTAAGTATAAAACAAATTTACTTCAGCCTGATACATCAATATTATTTTGATTTCTAAGGGCAGATGTCCGACATGTCCAAATTCGATAGGCCAGATTGCCCGATTTCTAGATTCTCACACATAAGTCTGAAATAAACAAAGCAAAAAGATTTTTAAAGTTTAGATCCTTAGTAAGTCGATGAACCATAAGGATTTCGAAAAACATTAAAATATCACAAAATGGCGGCCATTTGATAAAAATCCGATTTTTATCCAAAAATTTGCTTGAATTTGATTTTTTTTAAAATTGCTAAAACAATTTTTTTAAAATTTGGAGTGGTTCAGCGAAAAATGAAACATTTCAGCAATCTGAATACGCAAGTTTAAGTCAATCGGTTATACACTTTTTGAGCTATGTATGCGCTGGGCAATTTTGAAAAATGTGAAACTGATAAAAAAATTTAAAGATTCATTTAGTGACAATTGTCTTACGGGTTCCAATGTTACTCGGCCATTCCGGGAGCTTAAATTAAGCCCACTCCTTCTTCTTGGAGCTGTTTTATTTCCAAAATTATATATTTTCACTATTGCTGATTGACTGCGATTTTTTTACTTGCGCGTAGCTAGACTTTGCGTTGGTTGGATCATGGCTCGACCGACACACAGTGGAAAAAAATTACTTTTTTGGTTCAAAATAACGTATAGCCCGCAAATATTAACCGATTTGAACAAAACATTCTTAAAGAAGCTGATGAGATTTCTAAGAGAGTTGTCGAGCATGATTTGTGAATTAGGTTTTAAATTTTTTATAAATAAACAAATATGAAGAAAAAATGGCTATTTTTTCTATTTGATGTTCCCGGTGCTCCTCAATAACACGAAAATGGTTAAAATTGCCTAAGTTGCATACAGTAACATTAGTTAAAGATGTTCCAATATTATACAAAATAAACAAACAAAAATTTTGTGAACAAATTATTTGTTGAAAGTTTTTTTCCACGATACGATTTTCTATAATTATAAGTTTTCTCAAGTTATGTTGCAAGAAATTTGAATGGAAACAATATTATATTCAATAAATTTTCTCTTAAGATTATAATTGTTTATATTATAAACAAATTTAATGAAAAAATGCAGTAATCAGTCAATTGATGATTCTAATATAACTTAAAGTAACGCGCTTGGTTGAAAGTCAACTGCTTTATATACCTAAAATGTACTTTATAGGTTAATTTAAGACAGAAAGATTATTGACTTTTCGTCAACGCGTGCGTCTGAAATGAAACTTATAGGTTAATTTAAGTCAGTTGATTGTTGAAATACGAGGTACAGAACGTAAATGTACAATCCTTTTTTGTATATTTTTTATCACATATGAACGAATATTCTATTCATAATCAAACTCCGTTATAGATCTGAGTACACTGTTAGAAAAATCTGTACGAGGTTTAATATACATGTGTGTGAAGCAAATATGTACCACCGCTACTGAAATGTAACATACATTGGTGTAGTGAATTTAACATACATGTGTGTTAAATTTAATATACAGGTCAGTATAGCAATGTGCGTGAAAACTCAACGTGCTTTAATTACTTTAAATCTTGTCAAATATTCTTAATTAAATTAATAATCCTGAATTTGTCGACTGAATTATTATTTATCATGAAAGTGCAATGCACGGGTAAAACTTTTTCCTAATTTCGCTCTAAATAGTCAAAATTTAAGGCGAAGACAGTTAATTGTAGGTTAGGTCTGTTATTTATTTGCTTAATTGAACTTTTTGACTGGAAATCCAATTTTATTTCTGGTTAACAGGAAGCAGCTATCATGTTTTATTATTTACAATCGAAAATGACTGCTAAACTTATTTTGAATTTGTGAAAAATGGAATTATCTGATTTTTGTTGTAAGTGATTAACATGAACGTATATCAAATTTATTACAGTCGCCCTTAATGGCGATTTCATATGCTTGATATATTAATTTTAATAGACATTGATACATTAAATTTAATATTATTTTTAACGGTGTACATTCAAAATAGGAAACCTTGACGAAACGACTATACCATGAGCTCAGTGTTGATCGATAGGATTCAGCCAGCGCTATCGAACACCATATTGGCTACTCTCCGCTGCACTCTTGGCTCCTCTTCTGAAATCGCCGAAATCCGTCCATGTGTTTGCGCATCGCCAGATGGCATTTCACGCAAACCTTTCCGCCAGCACAAATTGAATTTCAGAGCACGCGAATGAAAATCATCCCAAACTCAACATACCTGTCAGTTAATTATCATATTACTCGTATATCAGATAGGAAACACTGCACTTAAGTTCCATCTCTGGCTTAAATTAAGTGAATTACTTAATTTAATGCAAAAATGAAATTCATCTATATTTAAAATTCATCATCTTGTATTACTGTGAACTCAACAATTCAGAATCGACAACTCTCCTAGAAATCTTAGCAGTTTTTCGTGCGGCAGTGCGCTGTTTCTGGGATAAGGAGCTCAGCTACAGCGCTGGGATATTCATTGTACATTTTTGGGATGCCAAGCTATCGTTTAAGAAAAAAAAAACATAAATCGATTTTTTCGACCCGCTGCACGGGATTCCTTCCTTAAAATGTTTCCAAAATTACTTATAGAGAATTTCAAGTCCGATCTTTTTCTTCAGTTCCAAAAATTTGAAGTTTTTTTTTAGTTTTTGAAATAATTGGCCAAAAAGTAGGTTTTTCGGGAAAAAAATTTCAGTCTTTTTGCACTACAACTCACGTAAACTTATCAATGTGCCTTGCAATTCTCTACAAGTATCATTTCGAAGGTAAAAATGATAATTCTTTATTGAGGTTTGCTGTATGCAGTTAACCGGTGTAGGAGTTTTTTAATTTAAATTCTTATTTTCTGTAGAATTGTGTATGAATTCGAAGCAACTAATTTATCACTGATTGATCTAAGTTTTAGCAACTAAGATTACGATAAGAAAGCAAAGTATGAAATGAAAAGAAAAAAAGGTAAGGAGGAATAACGCAGCAAGAAAATGGTAAAACAAGATACTAGGACTGGAAATAACGTGTCGCATGTTGCTATGCAGAAGTGCGGTCCTTCCTCGCAGTTTCATGCGGTATGTGTCGAAGATGTGAACAGAGATAGTTATCGTGGGGGAGATACAAAACGTGTGAAAGGATAATAATATACCTCGTGATCTCACCGTGAAACTCCATATCTACAATATTTTGCATTAGTGCATCTGAAATACGACATCTGTATTTACAAACCAAATATTGGAAACCTATGTTGACAAAAAATAATCAATGACAAATTTGTTTTCAACTACAATGCGAAAAATTAATTAATTAGATAGTAGAATTAAAGAATACCACCTCAAATTGAAAAGTATATTAGCGTCTATCATCTATACTATTTTTCTAATCCCGTGTGGAAAAAATGAGCCCGCGTGGATTGTCCTGAAGTTTTTTGGGGGGCATGAGGGCAATCCAGACAAGGCCCCTCATAACAACGAAATGCTAATCCATAAGGTTCGAACCTGGGCTTCCCTCATGGTACCTATCATTAAGCCCTTATGGCTGCTTTGCCAGTGCTGGCACTCGTACTGGCATATCTCTGGGATGATACGCTATTCTGTGCTGGGCTGTCAGTGCTGGCCTAGCATTCACTATCGGTACTGACACAGTACTGCCCCAAAAGGAAATTCTCAATAGGCGCAGTTCTGCACCAGTACTAACTAGTAAAGTACTGTTATACTCTAACGATATGACACAGAACATATTGGTTATGAGAACATATGATTCCGAGTATTTTGATTTTGAATCTTATAATAGTCCTGTTTAGAGTGAACGCATAGATTATATTTTTCACATTATATTACAAATTAAATTTCTAACGCTATGGAGTATCGAACCTACATCTATACCTAAATCTATCGCCTAGGAGTCGAGAGTCTTAACCAATGCGCTAAACCTACGAGTTAAAATTCGATAAAAAAAACAATCTCATAAGCTACAGCTCAAAAAAGTTAAAGCATCAAATTTTAGGCTTTCTTTTTGTAATTATTTATTAGTATACGGCGTTATGTTAATGTAAAATATACGAACTGTTAAAAGGAATACCAATAAAATAATTTCTAAATAAATAATTTAAATCCATTACCAATTTTCTTCCTGTAGTATTTCCCTTTTTCTATTGTAGACTACTTTACAACTTGTTACAATGACAGGAAATGTCATTTTTTATCAACATTTAAAATTTTCAACGACGGAACTCAGAAATTTGACCTGAACTTTGAAAATTTCTTATTAACAACATTTTTTGAGCTTTCGTATTAAGTTTGGCTTTTAGGTGTTTTAGATCATTTAACAACGTTTACGATTTACATAAAATGTCTTCTAGTTTTTAGAAATTTTAGAACGCATGAAAAATATTTTTAAACCTATTTTTTTAATGTCCAAATTTTATACTTCTAAAAACAATGTATCTATTCTCTTTTTTTAAGGGATTTAGAAATATATTTAAATATTTATATGCAAAACTCCGTTTTATTTGGCAAGTAAAGAAAAAAATATTATAATAACTTTCTATTAGTAGGATATTCTAATTGATTATTTAAGTGTTTACTCTAATATTTCCATCCCTTTCTAAATGAGCGCGCACAATATCAGTATCGCTCCCAGGTCGTACAGGGTCCGCCGTGTGCCATTGTTCAGCCTATCTTAGGCCTGTGATTAGCCATCATACAGTACATATGTACTGTGCCAGAGTCATGCCAATACTGGTCCAACGCCAAATCAGCATTTAAATTTACATTTTATTATTATTGGAAAAAAAATTTATTTATATTGATCAGCATACAAATTTGTTACCTAATTTAGTCACTGATATTCTAGGCAAATTTGGTATTTAATTCCAACTTTCAGAAAAAAATAATAGACATAGCTTTGACTAGCTTTCCTAGTAGGCGGACTACTTTAATGTTGGCATAAGAAAAAATTTCCGATCATGGTTGCCATCATGGAGCCCTCATGGTTACCCTCATAGATTCAGAGATTCGTGGACTTTTAGACTTCAAATTTCAAAAAAGTGTCATCCAATTTTGGACAGAAATTTATTTTTTGAAAGTCTAAACTGATAAAACCTTGAAATTTGTAGTCTTAAAAAAATATTCAGCCTTTGGACTTAAAAATTTTAAATGTTGATCGGTGAGGGCAACCGAGCTGGGCCCTCCGCTGGGGCCCTCGTAGATTTTCCCCGCGTGGATCAACCGCGCGGGCCCCTGCCGGAGGCCATCATTAAAAAATTTAAAGAGGACTAAACGGGGCTTTTTCCATGCGGTATACATGAATATGTTACCAGATAAAATCTCGAAATATTACATTCTTATAATCTTTAGACGTTAAATTGTAACATCTCGGATCTTAATATATCTAGACATCTGTTTAATTCTTTATTGCATTCTTTAGTTTTTTTTCTTTCATCACACGTCACGGCCACTTGTTCAAGGACAGAAACATAGGACAGGTGTACACTCGAATTTATAAAGTGCTCATCTTTTGAGTCATAAAAATTTGACTTAAAAGATAAATTTATCTCTTTGAAACATGTAAACTTCTCTGCAAAACATAAATTTAAGTCTGGCTCCATCTCAAAACTGAGACATGCTCAAATCGAACTTTTCGACTTCAACATGTCTTGATTGGGGCCATTCAAAGCCGAACTCAAGTCGAAGCACTTTCAACCGGGTATAAATCATTTTTCTCAGTGTACCTAATTGTTGGGTCTGATTCTTCATTTGAAAAAAGGATTTTATGAATTCTATTGAAAAATGAAATTCGCTCTATTAAACATAAATAGTTTCTTGTTTCTATTAGATAGCTAGTTCCTGAATACAAATTAAATATCAAACCTCATAAATCATTTCATATTAAGTTACTTGACGTTCTGGACGCGCTATATTGATACTGAATAATAATTTTCGCATTAGTTAGATTAAGTTGCAAATCATGTAATTAAATTTTGCCGTAAATCTCCTCGAGCAAATATATGAAATAAAAGTTAGATCTAGATGCTTGCTCTTAATTACATTGCAGTGAACTGTTCCTAGTCAATCAGGAAATGTTATTTCCGCAATAATAGTAATTACTTGATGACACAAGTCATAGTTAACGAACCGACAAGCAGACTTTCGAATAAGTTTCGCTACTTTAATTTTTAATCAGCGGTCGCTTAGTGGGTTGACCTTAATTTACGTATTACTTTGCGGTTGCTGCAAGTCAGGCAGAACAAATTAAATGCGCGAGAGTAAAGCAAGGAAGAACTTGTCAACTTATCATACATAAATCAGTAACAAAAATTACGACTGGCTGACATACATAAATCAGTAACAAAAATTATGATTGGCTGACTCAAAACCGAGTCGAGACATAAGCCTTTGTCTTACTTTTTTGGTCACGAGGGGAAGACGGCGTTTAATTGTCTCAACACGAGCGAAGAACCTCACGAAGTCGTTATGTAAGGTTCCCCACTTGGGTCTATTTGTAGCCAACGTCTTTGTTTCAGGCGTCATTCACTCTACTGACATTCTTTCTATTAACTATTTGCCGCCATACTTTCCTGTCCTGGCATACTTCTCTAGCTTCTTTTATGTTCATGCATTTTTTCATGCAGGCTCTCGTGTTTCTGTGACTTC
>NC_046660.1:99486603-99494520 GCF_010883055.1 Belonocnema kinseyi | reverse complement strand
TTGGATCCCCAAAATTACCTAATACTCTTTCTGTATCCTGATTTTGGATGCCCACCCAACCGTTCATGTCTCCTAGTAGAATTATTCTTTACCCATGTTCGCAAATGTTTATTGTGTCATTTAAAGTGTCCCAGAAGGCGTCTTTTACATATCTAGGATCACTATCAACCGGCGCGTAGCATGCTATGATAAATAGTCTTCTGATTCCTACTTTCATTCTAGCCCACAGCAGTTTGGGAGACACGAAAACATGGTCTCTGAGATGCTTCTTTGCTCTTTCGTCCAAAATCAGACATACTCCTTGTTTACCATGTGATTCACAGTCTACTCCTGACCATACTTCAAGTCCGCCTTTCAACACGCCGTTTTTTATGTCTTTAGTTTCGCATCCCTTTTTCTTTGTTTCGGGCACACATAAAATATCTAGTTTCTTCACGTCCATAGTTTCACGCAATTCTTTTACCTTGAGATCATTTACTCTTCTAGCATTCCAAACACCCAGTCTCCATTCGTCGCCTGAAACATGACCTTTGGATTTTCCGTGGGCATGCCTTTTGCCATTAAAAGTTCCAGTCCTTTCCGAGGCTATTTTGTAGTTTGTATTATTCATTGTTTAGATTATACGCCCAACTAACACCTTTATGCAATAAGTTTATTTTCTGAGTCGAAATCATGTCAAAGTTAGGTATCAAATCGTCATATGATGGAGATTGTAGTTCTAACGTCAGTCCCACCAAAAACTTCAGTTAATAAGGGAGGGTTGGGAGAGGGGGGAGGTAGAACTGGAACGAGGCGTTATTTTTAGTTTGTAGGTTTAAATTTCTTTTTTCTCTTTTTGTTTATCGTAAGGTTATAATGAATTGCTATGAATTACTTATCTTTAAGTACGTTTCCGGATTTCCTAGTAACTGCATATCGAAGCACAATTTTAAGAAAGTGCATTTATACCAAATTTAAAAGGTTCTATTTGGCTTTTTCCCCAACCTAGTATTTGATCAGCGACCTGGGTCGAAGCAGTGTTGCGGAACGAACGTGTTATTTACTTAAATAGCACGAGAATTCTGGATCAATCTGAAAAATCACTATCCCTTCCACACACTACTCCTTTCCCTACCGAGTGAGTCACGCTTACCCTGAAAGGGAAATGGCTTAATGGTGTAATAATTATAATAATAATAATAATAATAATAATAATAATAACACGAGCTTTGTCTTGACTGAGATGGTCTTAGAATGGTTAGTCCCAAGTCGATGTAAACTTGTGTCCCTTTTTGTTAGGATAGGGTATACACTCGAAGTTATAAAACGCTCGTCTTGCAGTCATACAAATACGACTCAAGACATAATTATATATCTTTAAGGCATAGATACTTGCATCGAAGACATAAACTTATGCCTGGCTACGTCTCAAGGCTGAGACATGCTGAAGTCGAAAAGTTCGAGTTCAGCATGCCGTGATTGGGGGTAATTCAAGACGAAACCAAGTCGAAGAATTCTTACTCGGGTTAAGTGGTTAGACGCTTGGACTTCACGTTATAGTTCCGGGGTTCGATCCGTGAGCCGGTGCCTCTGGATATTTTTTTATGTAAAAAGTGGTGCTTCGGATTTAACCTCAAGCACTTGACTGCAACCTAGTCCGTGAAAGATGGGATCAAAAACCATGCTTTGCCCAATATGTCAAATTAGCCACACTGTTCTGATCAGATCGCTTCCGACTGCATTACAAAAATGCTTCCTTGGCTGATATATGCCGGAAGAACCCCGTGCAGACTATTCAATAATCCAACTCAAAAAAAAAAATGGCTTCAACATATTAGTCTGTAAACATCTTAAGCCTGAAACATAAATGAGAGATAATGAAATAATAATACGACTACAACTAAAAGCATGGGGCGAAAATATTTAAACGAAGTGTTGCATCGTCCCAAAACTCGGGATGAGTAATAAAATATTTTTCATTATTGTGGCTAGTCGACTCAAAATTTTAGCACGATTAGCCCATACCGGTTTTCAGTTCCGCCAATTTTCTTTCTCATACGACACAACATGATGGTCCTCGCAAGTAATTGTATTTTCTTGTAATACTTCCCTGTAGCGAATGCAATTACATTAGACGAGAACGTAGTTCCGATTAGCAATGCCTTTATCGCACCGCGAACACGGAAACTCAAACTGCCTATCCTGGGTAGGCCTGAACTGTCTGTCACTGACAATGAGGGGATTATATTCATGGGGCAGGAATTTGACTTGAAATAATTAATGTGACAGATCTGCTGCGTACTGCACTAATTATCCCTTCAGTATGCACTGAATGCGATAAACGGCACAGTGCGATTGAAGGATTTTAACTGTCGACGTATTAAAATTGGGAATTAACGAAAGGACTGAAAGCTCATCCCGCAAGTGCGATGATCATATAAACGTATATTTTGGCATTATTCTATATAACATGTATAAAAGAAAGCGAAATCGAAAGTCATATGTTATATTGCGGGAGTTTCCTGTCTTCTATTATATACATATTTGTAGAAATAACTTTGATAATGTAAATATTAAATTACAGTGCAGTACATGTTTTGATTGTTCAAAAATTGTATTATTTTCTTGTCGTAAAAGTCTCTGATATTTCGAAGCAAATACTTTATTACACACAATTCACAAGTGTCACTATTAGTTCAGATTAAACAAACGAGTAAGTATTTGCTTTGAGAGTCAGTAGATGGTGGACGTCCATTCGGACGGGTGGCAGCGAACCTAAGACACATTATTCAATATGCAAATATACTTGTTTGGCATGCCTGAATAATACCGTATATATGCAGACATACAATCCGCACTAATTTCATTTAAACACATACTAAATAGAGTATAATGATGAGCAAGAACGGACATGTGTCATTTCTCGAAAGTGAAGCAACACGGAGAAAACGATATCGCATGAATTGCAATATATACCGTCATTCCTGCGCTATATATTGTAATTATCGTATTATAATAGCGTAAAATCGTAATATCGCATATTGCAAGATTTTACATTATATTATTATTTTATTATATTATTCATATGAGGGTTCTAGCAATGGCTAAGCGATTTTTGTGCATTATAATATCGCACAAAGCTCTGGAACCTGCTTTTACGTTAGCATATTGCACTTTATTTCAATATAGAGGTTTTGCGATATCATTGTGCGATATCTTTTTCTCCGTGAATACGAAATCGAAAATATTGCAACAAAAAAAAAAAAAACTAAAAAATGGTTTATCAATGTTACAATACAGTCAGACTTTATATTTTAGAATCTTAGAAATACCTGCTGTCAACTTTTTTTTTAATGAATAAAGTCCTTGCATAAGAAAAGTTTATGCAACTGAAGTTTGCAACGTTTATGAATAAAAATAATATATTTTTTTAAATTACTGAATTGATTTTGGGAATAAAATGAAATAAATTATTGTAAACATTAATCACGTGATGTCATCTACGTTTTAACCATCCACGCACTCTATAATGTATAAAATTTTTTAAATTATAATTTGTATTTGATTAAGGACAAAACCAACAGAAGTTTGATCCAAATATGTATTTCCAATGGAAGACTGATACTTAATAAAATTGATCAAATTTACAAAAAATTAGACGCTTAGTGCTCGGGTTTTATTTCACAAATTCCTTGTATTTGATGTGGAAAAACAGTTAAAAAAAAGTTTTATCTCAATATCCCTATCGAAAGCCTTCGATTAAAAAAAAATGTATTTAAAAAAATTGGCTAAAATTGAAAGAATTGTACTTTTCTTCCTTTTTAGATTTTATTTTACAAATGACTTTATTTGATGCCAGAGAACGGCAAAGAAGATTCATCTCAACATTCCTATAAGAAGACTGCGCCATTTAGACAAATTTATTGAATTAACAAAAAAGTTCTATATTAATAAAATTCAAAATTCCTATTTTATTTAACTAGGGTAATCAGAAAACCAAAAACGGTATGTGATACACATTTAAGTAAATTGTTAGGTTATTTATTCGTTCTTAATAATTTTGTGTAAGAAATAACTTCTTTAACAAAAATGAAAACCATAAATACGCAGAAGGACGCAGTAATACTGCCGTCCAAACTAAAAAGATACATAAGTGACATTTTTATGAAAAATGAGTTTTTGGTATCTTTAGGTTCGTAAGAGCCCAAGTGCGAATTGCCGGAGCTGAATACACGGCCCAGTGTTGGTACAATTTTGGCAGCCAAAGGTCGGCTAAAGTTATTGGGCCAATGTCGGCATTTTAATCGGCCCAGTGTTGAGCCAGTGCTGGCAGCCTATATTTGCTATTTATATTTGCCGATCCTCCACCGATGCTTGGCCCAGTATCGGCACTTCATTGCACCAAGTCTCACTTTTAGTACGGGGAACCATGTTTCACGAGGATCAGCCAAAGTCTGGCCCAGTGATGGCACATTACTGGGCCAAGTGTCACTTTTACCACGGCAAACCATGTTTTATTTAAATCGGCCCAATGTTGAGCCAGTGCTGGCAGCCTATATTGACTATTTATATTTGCTGATTCTCCACCGATGCTTGACCCAGAGTCGGCAATCTGTTTCGCCAAGTCTTAGTTTTAGCACCTAATAAACAAATCTTACACGAAAGATAAAAAAAATTTATTGAAAAATTGTCAAAGTTCACGATAAAATTTGTTAAGTTCTGTCATTAAAAATTGCTAATGTTTATGAAGAATTACATTTCCTGTCATTTCAAAAAGTTGTAAAGCAGGCTACAACGGAAAAAAATGAAATATTACGCGAAGAAAAATTGTAATCGATTTAAATTATTTATTTAAAAAGGATTGCATTGACATTCCTGTTAACATTTCGTGTATTTTGCATTTACACAAAGTCACATAATAATAAATAATTAGAAAAAGAGAGCTTAAAATTTGGTTCTTTAACTTTTCTGAACTGCAGCTTATGAGGATGGCTTTTTCACAGTTTCAACTTGTCGGTTTAACGGAATGGTTAGCACGCCCGACTGCTAGGCGACAGATTTAGGTATATAAATGTAGGTTCGATACCCCGTAGCGTTAGAAATTTTATTTGTAATGTAATGTTCAAAATTTAATATATGTATTTAGTCTAAACAGGACCATTAATATTTATATTCAAAGTACTCGCAAATCAATTAATATTTATTTTTTAAATATTTTTCTTGTCATATCCTTAGACCGTAGCCAGTGTTGGGCCGACAATGGCAGCCAAGCCCTGGCTGCCAAGTCAAGGCCATAGTTATCAATCCGGCAATGGCACGGCGATGGCAGCCAGGTTTGGTCTAATACTGGTACCCAGGGTTGGGCCGATACTGGCAGCCAAGGTTTGGCTGCCAAGTGCAGGCCATAGTTATCATTCCGTCATTGGCGCGATAATGGCAGCCGAGCTTCAGCAATATTTTGCCGACTATGAGCCAAGGTTGGGCCGTATGTGACTTCGCACTTCGGAGAAAGTTGCATCTAACTGTGTTAATAAAATCTATTAATTATTCATATTTATTGCAAAAAACAATTGTTTATAGATGAGAAAAGTTGAAAAATGCAACAGAACAAGATACGCAAAACACTTTGCGTTTCCTAAAAGTTGTACAAGGAAGGCAATTCATCAGCATACACATGAAAAAGAACCTAAAGAACTTTGTGTCTTTTTTGGTTGTAAAAGTCGCCGAGTGCGACGCGAATTGACAAACGAAAAGAATCGCTTGCCCTTACGTATCTTTTAGCCTTGTAAGCTAGCTCGGACTCTGATCGGAAATCCACGGGAAATAAGTCCCGGCTAAATTCGGCTATACACTAGCGGCGATCATTCGGGTAAGTTCGGAACAGCCACTAAATACACATTGTCCATTACGTATGTTTTGATGTTGTATTTTGAGACTGTGCTCGAGCTCTTCGACAAAGGCATCGTCCGCAAGTGACTGTGTGTTCTTTTTGCCTTGTATTTTTTACTTTTCGCGACTAGTAAAACATCACAAGTTAATTTTCTAATAGAAATCGTTTAAAAAATCAATTTTTTATTGCAAAATATGAAAAAGCACATTAATTTTCCCCAAACAACGTATCTTAATTATCCAAAATTTTATTCGATATTATAGTTCTTGGGCAAGAAATTTTTCTTGATTTTCTCAGTTCGAGTCAGATTGGACTTATGTACCTTTTTAGTTTTTACGGCAGAATAGGTACACATCTGTTAGTTTATTTTAACAAATTTTATGTACTTTTCATTCTAAACACGAACCCGGCTTTAAAAAGTGTCGATCTCTTACCGCTTTCGGGATATTGAGCTTTTTTTACTCTTGAAGATATAAATTTTCTTCTATGTTTTTAGAAATACACTGTTCTGTTTTGAAGCCCATGTCGAAACCCGCCCAGCTTAGCCCAACTTATAATTAAGCGCCGATTGGGCCCCAACTGGGCCGCCCAGATAACAAAAAATTAAATTAGTTAAGAGATCAATCAACAGTGGATGCAATCCCACTCGAATTCTGAAACTTGTCCAATTATTCAGAATTTTTAATTGTCAAAACTTATGTTGATAAACAGGATCATTGCTTGATTTGTTGATTGGGATAACAGGGTATATTTCTTATAAAAACGAAGTGCGAATAATAAATTATGCATACGGGTTGAACAATAGTCAGAGATTCAATCAGAATCTAGCACTCTTATTTCATTTATATAAATTAAAATAATTCTTAAACTATAAATTTACAAAGTAAATGAATTATTTACGAATATTACTTGATTATCATATTTTGTTGGAAAATGTTAAAGCACATTAAATTGCTGAAATTTTGTCTTCTCTGATCCTTGATGAGAATTTCTGACCATTAAATTTTGTTCATAAATAAAATTTTCCTTTCAACATTTCTGTGAGCTTATAATATATTTTACATATTATTTTTTTCATATACTTGAAATTATGAAAATTATTTTGAATTAGATATAAGCTCTAAATTAAAATTGAAATTTCCTAAAAGCGACAAAGAGATCAGCAAAGTCCGTTACTCAAGCTTCCGTAAGATAAGGTTATTTTTACAAAGTTCCTTCGGGTTTTAAAGTAAAAATAAAGAAAATAAGTGATCCTCTTGTGCTGTTTCTCATACTCAGTTGAGTATTTGTACTTGACCAAATATATTGCAGAAAACACCACATCAGATGTTTTTAGGAATGAGCTGACAGTTGACTAAACTGGAGTTCAAAAGGAATAAGTGAATGCTAAAAGTCATTAAGTCATAAATAGTGCAAAATTTAAAAAGACAATAATAAATTTTGATTATTTATTACTTTTAAATTTATGAATTAAATTATCGTACCTTTTTTCTTCATTAATTGTGCATAAAGTGGGCTGCCCAACTAAGGCTCAGCTTGTTACCTCAATCTGCGCATTCGTTGGGCTGACCGTTATAACCCAGGCAGTAGCCCAGTTGGCAGTGATCGGGCTGCCCAATTGGGGCCCAACTATTCATTAGGCAATCTGGTATGGGCCCAGCCTGGCCTCAAATTACTTTTTCACATGGGAGTGCCGTCGAATTTTAAACAATTCCGACTGGGTTTATTTACGAGTGGGAGGCATTTGAAACCCCTTTCCGACGATTTGGATAGGTGGGGGGCTTTAGGAAAAGTTGGACAAGGGGTTGGGGTGCTTTCCAATTTAAAACAGTCCCGATTGAGGGGCATTTAGCATTTGTACTACTCTCGTCTATTTTTCAATCGTTTTCAGTACGGGACATATGGCGGAGGGGAATTCTGGAAACATTGGAAAAGGGATCACAGTGCTTTTGAATTCGAAACAATCTCGACCAGGGCGGATTTATGATTCGTAGGCACCCCCGACCATTTTACAAAGCTTTTTAGTGGTTGGCTATGGAAGGGGGGGG
>NC_046660.1:99469651-99486503 GCF_010883055.1 Belonocnema kinseyi | reverse complement strand
CCCCCCCCCAAATACGCCACCTAACCGTTGGAAAGGGGTTAAAAGTACCTACCAGTCACAAATGACTCGAGCCGGAATCGCTTCAAATTCAAAGGAATATCTTAAATCCATTCTAGAATGTAAATAAACTATTACTAGTGTCATAAACTTTAAGATTATCACGGATTTATATACAGTATGTGAGCATTCGCACAAACTGGGTCACTCGCCCAAAATTGGACATTTACCTTACACAACATGTGGAAATTTGCTTTCTAACCTGTAATTTGAATGCATCTAAAGTGACATTTTATATGTGTAAATATATACTTTGTAGTGCAATTTTGAAACGTATTTTTGACAGTGTACACGGTAAAAAAAATGAGCTTTGACAGGGATATTATTCCTTACTATAGCTAAACATTTAGCTGAAAACGAACGAAGGAATTAAGAAAGATTCCTGGATCAGCGAAAATGAATACCCTTGACCATTTTCCATATACCAGGGATATCGTATAGTCAAACACCCCTGATAAATATAGCTATAATAGGGATTTTAAGAATAGGTGTCTGAAGGAATTATCGGAAGAGCGCCGGTGCATTGTGGGAGCAGTGAAATAAAATGGCGACGGTGTAATCGGGAGCAGTGAGAGTTCAGATTTACTTTGGACAATTAAACGCTTTTTACCACTTAAAATGTGCGCGCATGTTAATATTAAATAGAGTTTATGACGCGGTAATAATAATTCACAATTTTTTCGATTGTAGGCGATGACTATATTGAAATATCAAGAAACGCAATAAAAACAACAAACTTGACCTCCAAATGCATTATACGGATTTCAGGGTTATTCATTTTCGCGATACCAAACGAAAGATTGGCTTGTGTAAGTTAAAATATTTCCATAACGACTGCCTTTTTTTTCTAATATAAAGATAATAAAATTATACATAATCTGTCGAAAATAATAAACTCTCCAACTCAGCAATTGTGTCCAAATGACTGATTTACGAGAACAATTTACATAAAGTAAATAAATGTTTAACTCTTCTAACTAAACGTTTTATCTAATCTAAGCCGACACTTTCTTTGACTTTAATATATTCTCGATTCACTTGTTCCCCTCAAGAATTTTTTTTCCGTGTATATTAATTTTACAACATGATGGTACATTAAATTTACTACACGTGTATGCATATATTACTTTCACTACATTTATATTAAAATCGCTATCAAAAGTTGTAACAGTGTATATTTTTTACATCAACCATGCATATAATATACTTATTGTTGCCGTTTACAACAATTATTTTTGCTGATTTCGTATCTTTGAGGAAAACAAAATGTTAATCTTCAAAAATAATTTTTTCCCTGTTTTTCATGTGTTAAATGTTTGGTGCAATATTGTGAGTCGACTGGACTATCTGTGGAACGTAGATATTTTTTCAAATAGCGATTTAAGCATTGACAACAGATTTGAATTAATAAATTTGAATTCCGTGTGTTGCTCAACCCGCAAATCAACTGATCGAATGGTGCAATTTCACTTCATTAGTGCATGTCGAACAGCGAATTTGAAGAAGGCTAAAAAAAAAAACATCATCGATTGGATTGACAATATTTACAATCAATTCTGTAATAAATTAAGTGAAACACTAATATGTGAGAGCGTGAAGCTAGTGGATATAAATTTAGGAAATGTCACTAATGTTAAAATTTGTTAAAAACGTATTTACAAAATTGATATTACTTTTTGCGTCATTGACTCGACATCTTTCTTAGCTCGCTCTTTGGTTTAATCGACTTTTGTCACAACTATTCGCTGCTTATATACTATTGTTTATATGCAATAACAGATTAAAGAATATCAATCGTATAAAGTAAACCATTTATTTAAAAAAATAAGAGTATAAATTGATTTTAGTATAGTAATATCCAAGATATATTTCTATAAGTTTCTGAATGAATTGTTTTAAAACTTCTGGTAAAGTTCTATAAATTGCCACATGTCTTGCCTAAAATTTCCATGTTTTCGAAAATCATTGTATATTTTCGATACTCTTATTTTTGCCTGTCATTTTCCGCAGGCCATTTGAAATTAATTAATTTCACACACAAATATCTTGCTAGTGAGCCCTGAACACTTTACAATGAAACTTTCCTTGAAATATCATTTCAACACAATCGTGTTTACAAAAACACAACATTTCGAGCAGGTTCTATAGCTTAATGTTTTAAAACAAGCCAAAATTATTGAAATTTTTTTCTTTAAAAATATCGATGATCAAATTTTGCGTTATACGGAGAATCGCCCATATACGTATTAAAATAATATTCAAATCAAGGGAGACTAACTAGCAAACTAATAAATTTATCTTTTTTTTTTAATTTAGAATACTTTACATTTCTTATTTTAGAAATAAACGGGAAAGTATGTATCATGAAAAAAATTACACAGGGGTAAGACTACCTTAAGGGCTATGCATAAAATTATTCAATAATTAAATAAAAAACTAACAAGTGTTGCTATTCAGGACAGAAATATTTGTAGAGTTTCTTTAAACAGCAGCTTACCTGTAACAACACGAAACAGAAAAAAAATCAATTACTACTTCGACCGAACAGTTTTCTAAGCTGACTCGCGAAGTGAGATCTTAATTTTCAAACGCTTTGAAAAACTTGAAAGTTCACCAACACCTTTTCAGGTGAAGAAGACTTAGGATGCCAATAACTTCAATGGAACTTTTACAATTCGCAGAAACTTGGATTTTCCCTGCTTTAATAAAAGCAATTTAAAACCCGTCATTGGTTTACCTTACATGATTTTAATTAATGCAAGGAAGTATTAAAATTATATAAAAATAGCATGAACATTATAATTTGTGAAGTTTCAATGAAGTAGTAAAATGTTATTTAAAAGTTACCTTTCCATTTTCCTGATATCGATATAGACCCGACACCTTAAGTGTGATAAGTGTAAAAGTGTTTGAGTAGGACCAATAAATGAAAGGTTCATACACGTACGACAGACAAAATTCGAAAGTTACAATAAACGTGAAGTTTGCAATATAGAGGTTGCTCTCCAATTTCTCGTTTTCTCCAAATACTGCATTCTGTCAACCTCTTGCAATGAGAAGGCAAATCGAAAGTCTGTGCTGGCAAACTACACGCCGGAAAAAGAACCTTATATTTTACTGAAAACAAAGTTAAATCTACAGATCTTCCATGCACGTATGAGGACAACACGAAAGTTCAGTAAACATTACAATTATAGGCAACTAAATATGACTATCATTGATTGTTACCAGTACCGATTCTCATATGGTTCTGACCTGCGGATCAGTAGATTAAACCGATCCAGTCGCTATTCTGCACAGTTCCTGGATGCTGCAATTACGAATTATTATGTCACTCCAACGAATATTATAAAGAGATCTGAATTATGTTATAGGCGTAGACTACAGT
The DNA here is from genome assembly GCF_010883055.1 of Belonocnema kinseyi. NCBI lineage: Eukaryota > Metazoa > Arthropoda > Insecta > Hymenoptera > Cynipidae > Belonocnema > Belonocnema kinseyi. The sequence goes on along the minus strand of NC_046660.1, from coordinate 99,483,058 downwards.
TAAGACAGCACTATAAATTTTGAAAAAGTATTGCTAAAAAATAATTAATAAATAAGCGCACGGTTACTTCTTACAAATATTTCCGGATATACTTATAATTAATCGGTAATATAACGATCTGTAAAATAATTTTGAAATGCATTTGTAACTGAGGGTGGCGACCTCGGGAACGACTTCAAAATACGCGACAATGCCATTGCGGCACATAACAAAAGTTCTCACATTTACCTCATATCTATATGCCAGCTGAAACAGTCACGGAAAAAAAAACGTCTTGCTCCAATAAACTCTCAAGTGTACACGATCTGTGAATAAGTTGTGCCATCCAAAATTGTATTAATTTCATAAAGCCCCTTCCTTGCTACGTGGCAATATGGAGTAATGTGACGACTATCACTGTAATGTCAAAAATGAATGTTTTTTAGGTAATGAAATCCATTCATTGCCGATTGCGTCGTGAATTTGCCCGGCGCTCCGCGCGGATAGGTTGCGTTGCAACTTTAGGGGCTACATTATTTTAATCTCGGTTCAGTGGATTTTACATGTCGTACAGTATGTAATACGAGGGGATAGAGGTTTATTTTACTGAAGTATATAACCATTGAATTAACCTTAATTTAATTGTGACATTTACGAAATGCTAAGCGATTTTGACATTTTCACATTTTCACCCTCTTATTAAGAGCAGTTTTATACTGTTACGGTTGCAGAAAATCCTTTACAATTCTTGATAAGTAAATATTAAATTTTTTTCTGCGTGTATGATGTACAACAATCACATTTTACGTCAAGTTAACCTCATATCATTGTACTTAAAAATTAATTATAATAAATTAGGTATACACATATATCACACGCAGACTAAACACATTGATGAGTATGCTCTCTTTTTCCCTTCTGGAATGCATCTGTTAAAGGATAAAATGCACGTAAATAAAAAAATTAGAAAATTCCTCTGCAAGAACCGCAATCTACACCGGTGTGAAAAAAAGGCAAAGGCATATCATGGCTCACACAGGGAGTAAAGCCAATCGAGCAAATAATATTCGAACAAACTCTCTGGTTTCAAACCATGTGAACACAGGTTTTATTTGCTAGAGCGAACGAAACGTTCGCCTGTTATTAATACGCCAGATTCGAGTTTTCAAAAACAATTAAAAACGATTTCGAATATACCGATGCAATGCCTATCTTTATGAATACGAATTTCCTTCATCCAAGGTAATAACTTCCCATTGATTTTCGATCAAAGATGACGAAGAAATCAATGAACAACTAGCAAAGAGGAAAGAATTGTTAAACAGGGGGAATAGTGTAATTTTTCACGGAACTAGGACATAAATTATTTCAAATAACAAGCAAGAGACAAATTTAAAAAAAAAATTGAATTTTCGACTTTCAAAGATGCATTTCAATACAGTAGTTGAATTTTCAGCAATGTTATTAAACTTCCAACAAAACTGTTGGATTTTTCATCAATTAGCTGAATTTAAAAAAAAGTTGAATCCTCCTCCAAAAAAAAGATTAATTATAGATTAAGGATAGATTTTCAGCCCAGAAGATCAATTTTCTACCAAGAAAGATAAATTTTTAACAAAATACATGAGTTTTCAACAAAATAGTGGAATTTTTTACTGTAAAAGATCAATTTTTAACTAAAAAGGGAATAATTACTTTTAACGTTAGAAATTTATTTTAAATAAAAAGGAATTTTAAACCAAACAGTTGAATTCTTGTAAAAAAACCTGAATTTTTTTAGCAAATTAGACTACGTTTAAATTAAAAATATTAATTATCAACTAAAACGGGAACAGTTACATTTTCAGTTAAAAAAATTAATTCTCAATAAAAGAAATGGAGTTTTGAAAAAAAAGAGTTCAACAATCAACCAAGTACTTGAATTTTCCACCAAACAGGTTCCACCAAACATAGTTAAACGTTCAACAAGAGATGAATTTTCAATAACAAAAATAACTTCATAACAAAATAGTTGAATTTTCAACAGAGTAATTAAATTTGCAACAAAATAGTCGAATTCTGAACTAAAAGACATGAATTCCAAACTAAAAATATAATAGCAGATTTTTGTACCATAAAAATGAACTTTTGACCAAAATAGTTGGATTTTCATCTTGGGTCCTTTTAATTCAGTTGGAATTTAGGAAAAAAACGTAAAAACGGGAAGTTCTACGAAAAAGCCACGTTGGTCCACATGGGAGGTGGGGGGGGGGGGGGGGGGGGGGGGGGGGGGGGGGGGGGGGGGGGGGTACTTGTCCGAGCGTAGCTATTTCAATCCCTGCAAACCTAACCGAGTGCCCCTTCCCCAAGTCTTTTTGTTTGTTTACTTTAGTTGAGTCGAGGCAAGAAAATTCTGGCCGCAAACACGTGCGTGGTTGCTACAACTCATATTTTTTGTTTTATTTTCGTTTTACAAGAAATAGAAAAAAAACCACGTAGCACCCTAATGAGGGGGGGGGGGGGGGGGGTGACAGTTATGTTACGGTGACCCACATAAGGAGGAGGAGGAGTCAAAAAGTGGCAAAAATTGGGCCACGTGGTTTATGGACGTCCCCTAAGGCCTAAGCCATATAGAATATACCGATATAAACAAAGGAGAAACGCGTTACATCACAGAAAAAACAAAAGAGAAAGTTTACATCGATTCTAGGTGATTCACCGGAACAAAAATTAACATTGCCAGATAAACTTTACATGAATCGGAGATAATTTCCGATTTTTAACCTTTCATGGATAATTCATGGATAAATCATGGATAAATGGATATCATGGATAAATGGATATCATGGATAAATGGATATCATGGATAAATGGATATCATGGATAAATGGGGATTCCCATCTGTCAGTTGCTTTTTGCACTTTTTTCTAAATGGTATTAAATAAGCTATAATTTGTCTCAAATAATGTAATTTATTTCGGAGGAGATATATCAGTAAGAACATTCAGCGTGACGCAGTACACGAGACCAGAGTTATTCTCCTAAGCTCTATGAAACTTTTGCCGAAATATGTTAAATTTTTAGCCGTTGCAATTGTCTTACCTGCAATAAATTTTAACTTTTTTTTCTGTGTTGTTTTAAATCTGGTGCATGTAAACTTTAACAACGGGAAACTTTACATGCAGCAAAATTTAGATTTAGTTTTTTCTGTGGTTTTATGTGCACGACCCTACAGTGATTTTCAAATTTGTTATGTTATTTTTGATGATTGAGCCGATTTAGAGGCAGCTCTCACAAAATACGTAAACTTTGTTCAAATTGATCACCAGGAACGTTATGAAATTTCTTTTTTTTAATGTTCGCTTAATGTTTATTCAACTTGGGAAAACGAGAGTTAACATTTTAAGACATGTATTCTGATTTTTTGCATTTTTTTTAGAAAGCCCTAGAAATAGACATTGTTTTGGGGCGGAAGGGGCATCTCAGCTCCTTGCGCATTAACGTAACCTAATAGTGTGGCAGTAATAAGGGTAGGATGCAATGATTCATTGTATCCAACTGTGAAGTTCGTTAATTATGGTGCAAACGCATTAAAAACTTATCTGGTTGATAAAAAGTCGGTCAAATCCTTTTTTACTTAGTTTTATCTTGGAAAAATTATTAATAGTAATTTTGATAGAATATATCATTTAAAATCTGCTAATTCACTATTTAAAAGTGAGTCCTTGTGCAACTATGTCCATTCCACCCCGCCCTACCATAAACATAATCTGAATTCGTAACGCTACTTCCACTGATCCCACACTTCCTCTATTACCAATTCTAGTTTTTGGCGTAATCACCCCCCCCCCCCCCCCCCCCCCCCCCCCCCCCCCGAGTGGTCACCTAGTTTATAGACGGCCCGTTACTGCTGCGCAGAAATATTACAGCAATAAAAGTCAGAGAAAATGTTTCCAAGGAAACGAGACTTGTATGTATTATTTACTGCAGAAGGAAGTGATAGTAACGATTATTTTCGATTAAAATATTTAAATAATTTTTTTTTCATAAAAACATTTATTGATCAAGTATTTTACATAGATGGTGTATAAAATGAGGATTTTTATTTGTTGTATCTATCCTTCTCGGAATAAGGCTACTTTAATTATAGATTATAATAATAATGTTCCGCATGTGTCAAGTGATATTGCACTTATGTAATAAGATAATATTCAGGAGAAAATTTTTAAAAATCTGGTAAATATTGATGGAACTTAACCTGAATAGAACTGTAAATATTAAAATAATAAACAGAATGATACATTATATCTGTTTACAATCTTTAATATTTTCAGTTTTGTATAACACATCTTCGCTTTAAATTCAATACAGCAAACATGAAGTTCGATTCTTTCACTTTATACGACTACCCTCAATTGAATGCGGTTTGCAACAAGAATTCCGTTCTTTTTTTTTCGTTTTCGGTCATTCCATTCGTAAACAATTTTCATCTTCCACCGCTATTTCGCGAACTGCCTTTATCACCCCCTTCCACCAAAATTACGCGAGCGATTGGTTGGCAAGTCGCACATAACCGGAACCAGTACACGTCGGAACTATCGCATTTTTATGATACGCGGTAAAATTTGCAACGGTACAAAGTTATGAATTTGCCCCTCTCGTCCAGGATATTTTCCCATTTCTCTCCTAGCAACTCGCATCCCACGTCGATTCTACCTCGATGCAGCTCCTCTACGCCCTCTTCGACCCCAGCAGTCTCGGCTGGGTGATTACGGCTTTATGACACGCGATACCCTTCATCCAAAATATGCTTTTCTGAATTCTGGGCGCATTGGCCGCGGCTCGTCACTCATTCAGCCTGGTTATATGAGATATGGGGTTATATTGAATCGCGGGACAGGAGGTTGCCAACTTACATTTATCAGCTAGGCCCGGAGGAATTTAGGAAACGGAAAAAACATACAGTAAATTACGTCTGAAGCCGTCTTTATGCGATATATGAGATGAAAAGAAAGCTGAAACGTGTGTCAGTCTTTAATACATGATATTATGCTTTTTATTATGTTATTTGCATTTACTGGTTTTCATATTTTTTATCTGGCAATGCATTCTGTTATTAATGTGATATCAAGAGGGCTATCAAATCTCCTAGAAATTTCACAAAAGTACCGGTATTTATCATAATAATAACATGGTTTATAATTATTAATTAATTACATAAATTTCTGTAATAATTACAAAATATTCCTTAGGGTATTTTTAATTTGGTAAAATTGGATCATTTCTTATGTTACTTGTTAATAAAAAACCGAAAGGATTTTTTTAAACAAAATAATTTAAAATTTGTAATTGTTACAAATCAAATATTTCAAACTTTATTAGACTTTATTAGAAGTATTGCAGAGTTTAAAATCGAACTCATTTAAAGTCCAGCGACCATCCTGTTGCTTCCACATTTTAAACGAAACAGTTTTCGTTGCACAGCTTTACACTCAGAATAGTACATTTATATTAATGTCGTCCCATTATTTGGTATACTGTAATATTAAATTATATTACATCAAAAGTAGGATTAGGCGTTAGATAGCGCTTTGCCGGAATGGCGGTAGAACCTGCTATAAAGTCAATCTTTTTGATAATGATGGTGATCACCTGTGTGAAAAAAGTTTGCATGGCTCAAGCATGACAAGACACTTGAAAATATCTGGCTAAAGCATGTTCACAGCTGAATGGCAGCATGGCGCAAGCCTTGCTCCTGCCCGTTTCCCATGCTTAGGACACGCTAAACACAAATGAATATTCTTAAGAACATGTAAGTGTCAGAGAAAATTCGTCTGCGTTAAAAATGAAAATATTAGGTTTGCCAATAGCCGATACGTCTCTAAATGGGAAGTTCGCTACCCGGGTGCACTGGTTCGCGCACCAGGTAGAGTAGCACATATTCTACGAGAACTCTTTAAGAATTTAAATTGTGCCAATTGCCAAAATAACTAACATCAGTGAGTCGACGATTCGGGTGATTCTAGTCGCGCACTAGGTAGCTTCGCACGTACTCGACGAGAATTTTTTCAAAATTTAGATTGTTCAAACAGCCAAAATTACTAAAAATTGTGAGCCGACGATCCGGGTGCACCAGATTGAGCACCAGGTAGTATTATACGTATTCAAAAACAATTCCAGTTGGTGAGTTGGCGACCCGGGTGAACTAGCTCGTACCTCAGGTAGTTTAGCACGTATTCTACGCGAACTTTTTCCAAATTTAGATTATTCCAACAGCCAAAATTACTAAAAATTAGAGTCGACCTGGGACGCGACCTGGTGCATCTGGGTCGTCGACTAACCATTTGAATTTTTTTATTATTCACCAAATTTAAATATTTCAAAAGTTCTCGTAGAATACGTATTAAACTACCTTGTGCTCGACCTGGTGTACCCGGATCGTCGACACACAATTTTTGGGACGCGACCTGGTGCACCTGGGTCGTCGACTGACTATTTGGAACTGTTTTCATTATTCACAAAATATAAATTTTGAAAATGTTCTCGTCGAATACGTATTAAAGTACGTGGTGCTCGACCTAGTTCACCCGGATCGTCGATTCACAATTTTTAGTTATTTTGGCTGTTGAAACAATCTAAATTTTGAAAAAGTTCTCGTAGAATACGTGCTAAACTACCTGGTGCACTCAGAAAAATGTTTGAATCAAACAAATTTTGTTTAAATTAAACAAATTATTTCTTCAATATGAGGTCAAACAAATGTTTGTTTAATTCGGATAAATTATTTGTTTGTCCTTACTAGTTTGGTTCAAATACATTTTTGGTTTGTTTAAATAAATCTCTTGTTTAAAATGATTAAAGTTCTTGTTTACATTGAATAAATATTTTTTTAATTAATTAAGGACTTTGTTCAAGTGAAGTAAATCTTTTTTTTACACTTAACCTCAAAATTCAGCATACAATGATAATTATAATAGAAAAAAACATGATTGATGTCATAAATCATCTTTATAAAGAAAGGACGTTAGTATTGAAAAAGACTTACTCACATTCGAAATTTAATTATATCCTAGGTAAACACGCCGTACAATTCAAGTAATTCCTAAACTAGAGCGCCTAGCGGCACTTTGTATTACTGCTTTGTACTGTATTTTTTGTTTGAATCAAACAAATATTTTTATGAATTCGAACCAACATATTTTAAAAAAAATGCATTGTTTGATCAATAATGCATTGTTTCAATCAATAAGGCAAATACTTTCCATTTCTTAAAATTAAATAAAACTTTTTTAATTCAAGCAAAACATTTGTTTGATTCAATCATATGAATTTAAACAAATTTTGTTGTTTGATTCAAACAAACATTTTTCTGAGTGCACACGGGTAGTGAAATTACCACTTAGAGACGTGTCAGCTTTTGGCAAACGTAAGATTTTCATTTTTAATGCAAGCTTGTTTTCTCTGACACTTACATGTTCATGAGAATATTCATTCGTGGTTAGCGTATCCTAAGCATGGGAAACGGACAGGAGCAACACAGTAATACAAGAATCTGAATTTCAGTATAAAAAGGCGGTTGACTTTCATATGTAACCAAAAGGATCATTCGCCAGTTAAAAGTCAACTGATGATGATAACATGACTTTAAGTAGAGCGCTTGGCTGAAAGTCAGCTGCTTTATGTACGTAAAATTTACTTTATAGGTTAATAATATAATAATAATAATTGTAGGAAATACATTCTTTTTAATGTGAGCACTGAATAAATTATTCATTTATGCCTAATAAATCAAACTGTTTTATCCTCTAAGTCGATGAGATTAGTAGAAGGAAAAAAGAACTATGACACTAAACAAGGCACTTTTATCCATTTCAAGCTAGCAGGTACAGAACGTCAATCTTCAATCCTTTTTCATATCTTTTTTATCATATATGTGTCATTATTCTATTTTTACTCAAAATCCGTTATAGATCTGAGTACATATATAAAAATAGGAAACATTGACGAAACCACTATCATGAGCTCAAGGTTCATCGCTACTATCCAGCGCTCTCGACGCCATATTGGCTACTCTCAGCTCATCTCTTGGCTCTTCTTCTAAAATTGCAGAAATCCGCATAAGTGTTTGCGCATAGCCGCATCGAATTTCGCGCACGCCTATCTGCCAGCACAAATTTAATTTCAGAGTACGCGAATGAAATTAATCCCGCAAGCCTTCACAGTATTACTGTGAAGGCTTGCGCCATGCTGCCATTCAGCCGTGACCCATGCTTTACAGTTTAGACAGATATTTCCAAGTGTCTTGCCATGCTTGAGCCATGCAAACTTTTTTCAGGCGGGCACTGTAACATTCTTCTGTTTTTTTGTCCTCATCTGCCAAATTTCTCGAAGGCCACGCATATTAATCTTTGGATTATTTGGGTCGTAACTCTTGTTTTACTTTATTCACTTCTTCATTTATGTTGATGGGTGACAATTTTTTTTTATGATTCTAAGTGTACGAAAAGATTTGCTATTATAAAATTTTCCGAAGTACACTGAAAGAAATAGTTTGAGGTTAATGGCAATCCGAGTTTGCTTGAGAATTTGTAACTGAATTAGAAAGAAAATTGTACTGTCTTAGCCATACGAATTTGAGATTTATAACCTACGTTTAAGAAAATCTCCAAGCCTAATATGACAAGGCAAGTTTCTTTGACTGAAATGATAGTTGGGAAAATGGTAATATTAGATATATGATTAAAATATCAAAATATTATAGTGTAGTTACAAGAATTTTATGCCTCGGTATCATGGCTGTATTAAACGTATAATTTTATCAACTATCTAGTTGAAAGAACACTGCGTTTAAGTGTTGCATTGGGCAATAGGCTGTTTGCTTGATTCAGTCATACCAATCGATGTATTGTAACGTGCGTGTTATGCGAAATTGACGAGCCGGTGAGGTGCGCGTCGACTCGGGATTAGTCGCCGTCTTCAAACTTGTTTTATGGAAAATGAGGTTAGTTAAGAAGCTTTTGAATACCTAACTCCAAAAGAACCCCGCGCTAAATGTATGGGAAAATGGCTTTCGGTGGATTTAGCTGAAACTTTGTAATTTTTAAGGTTATAAGTGCCGGATGAAATATCCGTAAAAAAAATCCAAAAAATGGACAGTTTAAAACGAATTACAACAGATTTTGTTACAAAAGAGATGTCAACATAGAAATCACGGTTCAGATCGTGGTCTATCACATTTTCGCCTACACCGTTGACTCATATAGCGCGCTTCTCAAGACGATTAAACGCTAAGCGCCCATGATTTTAACTTGACTAATTAATCACTTCTTTAAAGGCAGAAATGGTACCCAAAGTAACATTAGTAACTAGTGCGCACATACCGATAATAACATTCTACCCTTCGCAAGAGGGTTGAACGCTAAGCGCTCTAGATCAGCGAATAAAACCAATCCTAGTAACTTTAGCGACAAAAACGATGTCACTATAAGAATCACACATCAGAAAGTAGTCAGTAATATGTTTAGCCAAACCAACGAGTTATATTGCGCGCTTCTCGAAACGATCAAACGCTAAGTGCGCAAGATTTGAACTTGACTAAGTAATTACAGACAGACCACGATTTGAACAGTGATTTCTATGTTGACATCGCTTTTGTAACTAAATCTATTGTAATTCGTTCTATTCACTGATCATGAGCGCTTAGCGTTCGGCACTCTTGAGAACAGTACAATGTAATTATCGGAATGTGCGCACTAGTTACTAATGTTACTTTGGGTACCATTTCTGCCTTAAAAAAAGTGATGAATTAGTCAAGTTAAAATCTTGGGCGCTTAGCGTTTGATCGTTTTGAGAAGCGCGCTATATGAGTCAACGGTGTAGGCGAAAATATGACAGACCACGACCTGAACCGTGATTTCTATGATGACATTGCTTTTGTAACAAAATCTGTTGTAATTCGTTTTCTTCACTGATCTTGAGCGCTTAGCGCCGCATAGCGCTAAAACTGTCCATTTTTTTGGATTTTTTAAAGGATATTTCATCCCGCACTTATAACCTTAAAAATTACAAAGTTTCAGCTAAATCCACCGAAAGCCATTTTTCCATACATTTAGTGCGGGGACCTTTGTACAAGGTTAAAATTTATTAAATATTCTAATAAATAATTTCTAAATAAATTATGTATTAACATTTATTTGCCTTTCATTTTTGTATCTTCAGAATAATATTTGAATTTTATGTATACAATATGTCAGGACTGTTAGGTAATTTCGTTGTTTTACGCCTGATTTTAAAGACTTTAAAAACTTGTAATGAGTTTAAAAGATTTAAAGTGATTTTAAGGAATTTTGTAGCATTTCAATGAATTTGATATGGTTTAAATAATCGGTAAAGGAATTAAAAATATTACAAAACATTTTAAATGATTTTAAAAAAATTCAAAAAAGTTTAAGGATCTTGATGTAATGAACAAGAGCAAGATCGATCTTCCCAAACAAAACTGAATTCAGAAAATAATGTCCCGCGGACAGGTAGGTAGATGAGGTTGCTTTGGCGTTGATAGGTTGTGCGCTGCAGGTTGTTTCGTGTGGGAGAAAGGGAGTGTGGTACGAGAGAATAGAATAGGATGGGTGGATAGTAATGTAGGGTGGGAGAAAGAGGGATTGGTGGGTGAAATTTTGGTCGAATTTACAGGGGAAGGACTGTAAAGTGGTAACCGCAGTGCTCGGTATGGGAGCCATCGAGAACAGATTGCAACTCTCCAGCTCTCCACTGCCAGAACCAACCCCCCTTTCGGTTTCATCTCATTCGACCTTCCACCCCTAATTCTCATCAACATCCCTCTCCTTTACCTATACCTTATTCAGTGGCACGTCTAACACCGCCGTCTGTTGCATCCGGGCTTACCTCGCGTAAACAAAATACCTGACAACCCCGTCCCCAACCTAGCTCCTATTAACAGATGTCAGAGTACGCAATTAACTCGCAATCTTGAGTTAGCGATCGATAAGGGATGGAAGGGATCGCCGCTCTTGACAAATTCAAACAATCGACAAACATTACTAAGTGTTTAAAAAAATAGTTCAGATTAAATTAATTTATACATGTAGAGCATTTATTCCATTGAATATTTCTTACCCTAGCTAAACGACCTTGTATAATACAAATAAACCTTAAAAAGTCGACATCTTCTCTTTTTTCTCAGAGTTATATAAATTTTCTCAAATATTTGATCATTAAATGTGTGATATGTGTTCTCGGGGATATAATTTCAATCTAAAAATTATGGTATTTGAAGCAAAGGATGAGAAAGCAGTATGCAACATTGCCTCAAACAATGAGAGGATAAAGCAAGTTGATAAGTATGTTTATCGAGGAAGTTTATTTACTACTGACGAAAGGTTGATAAAAAGATAGCTAAGCGTGTAAATAAGGGTAAGAAGATTATCGGCAGTGTAAAAGTCATTAGCAAAAGTAAAAATATATTAAATAAAGCTTAAATTGCCATATATAATTCTGTACCTGCACCCATATGTTGTTGTAAGGTAGCGTGAGCTGGACCTACTAAGAAAAGGATAAGAGTGAAATTAACGCGGGTATGCAATTCCTGTGCAACATATGCGTTAAAATGCTAACAGACAAAGTCAGTAATGATAGAAATCATGAAGAATGTGGCGTAGAGGAAATACTGTTTGACAAGTGTAAAAGAAATTATTCAGATGGTTTCGACGTGTTCAGAGAATGAAGGAACGACTAAGTTGGGGGTTGCCTTCAAAAAACCTTGGACTTTTACTCTTTTGAAATATTTTGACACTCTTGGCCCATTACTCTTTTGAAATACCTTTAATGGTTTTTGCATAGTAATTATGGTCGCCTTAAAAAACGTTTCTTTTTTTTGCCTATTTGCCCTTTTCTGTTTTTCCTCAATTTTAAATATTGAAAATTTTGACAATGCATTAAAACACCATATTTATGTGACCAATTGTGAAACTCTGGCACAAAACAGTTATGAAGACTTTTTCGAGCTGCTGCGCTCGCGCACCTTGAGCGAGATTAATTTTTCTTGATGTTGCGCTTGTTGATTTGAATTCAAAATTACTTTTCAGGGCTTCAGATGGTTTCGACATGTTGAGAGAATGAAAGAATGACTGATAAAACAAGATTTATTCGCTGTCAGTCAGAGAATTTTTTTTCGTTCCAATGCAAAATTATTTTTAATTTAAAGTGAATTTTTTCTTTTTGGAGTTTTTTCTTTTTCTTTCCTCGTTCTGCATCTGGCTATTTTGAAAAATATACGATGCTGCGAATCTAATAAATAACAATACAGGGACTGATAAAAAATGATCAATTGAAAGGTTTGAAAATGACATACATAATTGTAATTCTGAGGCCTTGAATAATGAGACCATTCAATCTGAAAGATTTTAAATTTTACTATTATAAGAAATTAAATTATCCAAACACCAGAAATTGAAAAAATACAACCAACTCTCTTTAGCGATTTTCATGTTCCATACAATAACATTTGAAATTCTAGATTTTGGAGTAAAGCTGAATTTTTATCCCATAAAAATTTGGTTAATTAATGGAATAACCATGATAGTTTCCGCCCTGAGATGAAAGCTTGTTGGATTAAAAAAGAATGTGCAACAACCGAACAAATCATATACATCAAACTCTCGCTTTCGGTTACCCCGTTCTCAACCTTTCCACAACTGCTGGCTCCCACAATTTCTCAGGGTATCAGGGCAAGAGCAGCTGCTACATTAAATATATAGATATATATTCCTATTGGAAACGAGTCAGGCGGCCCTCACTGTTTATGTTTCGATCGCTCCGAAATCAGTCCAAGGTTATTTGAACCCCCCCCCCCTCCCCCCCGACACTTGACTGAAAGCGAGAGTTTGGTGTATATGTATCATCATCTATACAGAATTAATTTACTGATGACTTATTTTAATTTACTGATATTTATGTTACTAAAATAACTGTAGTTTCATTTATCTTTTTCGCGTAAAATCTGATCATTTTATGACTTATTGAAAGACAAACATGGTAAAAATAAGGGACTACTTTGTCGGTATGGAGTTACGTACAGGGGAATATGCGCAATAGTGAGCTATCTGTGAAGTCAGGAAGTCATTAGGAAATGATAATTTTAAAAATAGGCTTGTGGCTCAGTTAATTTTCAAAGATCTTCAAATTGTCGTACGAGCGCCGTCAAATATTTTGATGTATCACGATCACCCAGATTAATGTGCCACTTTTTCAGTTAGTTAGAACAGTTAAAAAATGTTGTCCGACAACGTGATCGATATGACAATTTCAGTTTTACATGAAGCACATTTAAAATAAACATTGTATAGCCGATATCACAGCTGTGAACTAAATTATATAGAGTAACTTTCATGCAAAAATAAGGGATGATTCTTACGTTAAAAGAAATTGATA
>NC_046660.1:99457352-99469551 GCF_010883055.1 Belonocnema kinseyi | reverse complement strand
TTATATAGCACCTCCCATACACATTCTCTGAAATCCGCACGTCTGCAAATATTCTGAGGGGAAGGCACCAGCATCTCTAGAAAATGGTGATGTGGAGTTTAAAATGATAGTGGTATAACACACTCAAGGGTTTAAACTTTAAAGGAAGTCTGCTACAATGTGCAAATCTCTCTATCTGAATTCTCAAAATAAGAATCATTTGGTCTACATTTTCTCAATGCAGTAGACAATCATATATTGTAGGGAAAGGGTTATAATACTAGATATAGATGGTTGATAGTAAATACAGAGAATTTCTTGAGAATAATTTGACAAATTATTAATTGATGGGGTTAGTACAAACGTCCCAACATGAACCAAGGTTTGAGCTAAATAATGCCGACTTGATCGCTTTTCCCGAAAGAGAATTAGGAAGCTGTGCACGTGCTGCATACATCCCCTTGCAATTCCGGTAAACTGGGAAAAGTAGTGGGCACACACACACATGCAAACTTGTGGAGGCGGACAACTCGATCCGGATTGCAGCGGCAATTAAGTTTTACGGTCGCGCATCGGGGACCTGTTTCGAACGCGTCGATAGCCCCTCGTAAACTCCAAGTCGCCGGAGGCAGTTCAACCCTTTTCCCAGGATGACGAGCCAGGACAGAGGCAACGGCTCTAATCTTCTCGACGGAACGTGTTTCAGCTCAAGATCGCTTCGACGATTCCACTCAATTTTCCGTTTATTGGACCCGAAAACCACCCTCCATGAACCACCAACTGCAACTGATTCTTTTGCATTTTTTTGTGCTCTACACTCTTAATTATTTTTGTTACCCTTAATTAACAGAGATGAAAAAAATGAAAACAAAACTTTTATAAGGTTAGCGAAAACTAAGGAGATTTGATAAAGAAAGTATACTTTGTAGCTTCCTAATTGCAATACTTGTATGATGAAACACGCATATTCTTCGAAGTTGCAATACACGTATTGTTATTTCATCTTTCAATACTGCACTCTAAAAAATTTATGTCAGAAGCTTCCAATGAATGTATTAGAAGTTCATTTCCGAAATGGAAGGTAACGCCACAACATATGATGTTCTAATTTCAGAATGCACCTTACATGTATTGAAATTTTATAATATCACATGGAATTCGCGCTAAAATCCATGTATTGGAATACTCGATGGCGACTCCACGAATTACAACATTTACACACATTTATTGCAATTTTCTATTTCAAAACCGTGTTTGCCACTTTCTCTTACGCTTGTATTGTAAATGTATTATAAAATATTTTTAACAGTGTGATATTGCAATTTTGTCTTACACTCGTATAGTAAAAGGGTGGTAAAATCCCCCAAAAAAATTAACAGCACAGGTGCACGATGTTATTCTTTAGTGCTATTTTTTTAGGAATTTGTGATATCTTTAATCGTTTGAAATTTTTTGTGTATTCTATAATAAAAAAATATGCTCGCTGCGCGGGTGTGAGCGAGCCTGGGGCGTGCGGCTATTATAGTTCTCGCGCTCGATAATGTATTTATCTCGCGCTACGCGCTCGTCCTTTGTATTACCCCCACAGTTGCGCACATACCTTTGAAATTAAAGGTCAAATAATTGAAAACTGTAATTTTGTGAATTGTGAATTCTCTTTTCTTAATGCTCCTTTAGCTTTAAAGAACACATTATCATAGGTATGTTAAGCTGACGTAACCTCATCTTCGAATCTAGTTAAAACATATCTCATAATTAAGGGCTCATTTAATGTTAATTTAATGCCGTACTGCCAAATTTAATGCTCCATTTTTTTTTTATACCAGGAGTTACGCTAGCTCAACATTAAGCTGACGGAGACCCATGTAAAATAAATGTTAAATCGAGTTCTGTCATATCTCATAATTAAGAGCTCATTTAATGCTCGTTCAATGCTCATTTAATGCCCCATTGCCAAATTTAATGCTTCACTATTATAAAAAAACTATTTTTTTTTAAAAGCCGGGGGTTACGCTAGCTTAGTATTAAGCTGACGGAACCCCGTGTGAAATAAACGTTGAATCGAGTTTTATCCTATTACATAATTATAGGCTTATTTAATGCTCTTCAAAACCACCCTTAATATAAATTATGCACAAATTGTAAATTTGATCATACTATAATTATGGGCTTATTTAATGCTCATTTACTGCCCAGATTTTTTTTTTAAATAATGGAGCATTAAATTTGCCAATCGGGCATTAAATTAGCATTAAATGGGCCCTTAATTATAGTATGGTCAGATTTACAATTTGTGCATAATTTATATTAATGGTGGTTTTTCAGTATTAGGGGTCGCTTTTGGAAAATAATTTTTGGTGGTTTTGGAGAGCATTAAATGAGCTTTTAATTATGTGTTAGGATAAAACTTGATTCAACGTTTATTTCACATGGGAATCTGTCAGCTTAACATTAAGCTAGCGTAAACCTCAGTTAAAAAAAAAAATAGTGAAGCATTAAATTTTTCAATGGGGTATTAAATGAGCATTAAATGAGCCGTTAATTATAGTATGGACAGATTTACAATTTGTTCATAATTTACATTAAGGTTGGTTTTTCAGTAACAGGGCTGGCTTTTCGAAAATAACTTTGGTGGTTTTGGAGAGCATTAAATGAGCCTTTAATTATGTGATAGGATAAAACTCGATTCAACGCATGTACCTGACGTTCAAATGACCGAAATGAAAAAAAAATAAATATTTTTTTTCCTGAAATTAGCCTAGCGGATTTAGTTCAGCTAAGCATAAAAGTGAGTATTATATGAAAAAATCTCCAAACAAAATTTTTTTTTAAGGGTAAAACACCCTAAAATTTAATGCAGATAGGGGCAACACAGAATGTGCCGAATGACCACCTTTATACAATTTTATATCCAATTAAAGATAGTGTTAGTTTACTTTGTTATAGAACAAGTTTTTTCAGGGGGGTAAGAGCCGCCGGAAAGAATATTTAAAGCCACCCCTAGTGTATCAAAATAAGAAAATCGTTAAAATGAACGCCTTTATACAGTTTTTTTTAAGTTAAAAATACTTTTAATTTACCTTGTAATAGAACAAGTTTTTTCAGGGGGTAAGAACCGCCGGAAAGAATATTTAAAACCACCCCTAGTGTACGAAAATCAGAAAATCGTCGAAATGACCGCCTTTATACAGTTTTTTTTCGAGTTAAACTTACTTTTAATTTAGATTGTTATAGAACAAGTTTTTTCAGGGGGGTATGAGCCGCCGGAAAGAATATTTAAAACCACCCCTAGTGTATCAAAATCAGAAAATCGTCAAAATGAACGCCTTTATACATTTTTTTGAGTTAAAAATACTTTTAATTTATTTTGTTACAGAAAAAGTTTTTTCAGAGGGGTAAGAACCGCCGGAAAGAATATTTAAAACCACCCCTAGTGTATGAAAATTAGAAAATCGTCAAAATGAACGCCTTTATACAGTTTTTTTCGAGTTAAAAACACTTTTTTAATTTACCTTGTTACATTACGTTCGACACCAATATATCAAATGTATATTATATTTATTTATGTACGTCGATCTGGGACTGCTTATTCAGATATTGCAAAATAATGTAAGAATGTTATATTTCACGATTGTTTCAATATTGGTTCCTTATTGTGCACTAATTTAAATTCTCAGGTACCCTGAAAAATGTATCATTTCAATAAATGAGTCACGCTTACCCTGAAAGGGTAATGGCTTAATGGTGTGTTTTGGTATATTGAATAGCAAAGATTGATATTTTATGTATTAAAACGCAAAATAAGTAAAATTGATAGCGACATATTCAAATAATATAAAAGCAATTATAGAAATTAATAGATTGAGATACAAAAGTTAATATAAATATTCTACAAATTAATACAGTCAAAGAGAAAGTGAAAGGTAAGAGATATTTTTATCTTCTGTGATAGACGCTAACAGAAATTCTAATCTTCAGTTGAGGAAATTACAAAACACTATATCAAAAAATTCGAATAGCTTCGATAATCTACAGAGGTTAGCCGAATCCGCCGATTGTATCCCATAGCCGAGCGCTGACGACGTGAATTGGTGAACTTCCTCTTTCCCGTTAAACTGGTAAAGATTCATCTATGGACACGTGTTTTCCAGTGTTTTGTTTTTGAGGCCAGAGTGGCAATAATTGGCCAAAGTATACATTTTTTGTGACATTTAACTTACAAATTATAAAAGTCATTAAGTGAAAATTTCAATGATTTTACCACTCAGGTTTTAAGCATCAGATTACAAAGCATTGCTGAAGATTCTAGAAGGTTTCGATATATTTTCAAGATTTTAAAATATTTAAAAGGACTTTTGAACGTTTTACAAAGATTTTATGGATTTGAACAATTTAAAAGAGGCGTGTACATTAGGGTGGTCCAAAATCATACTTGTTGAATTTTTTTTGAATTAGAGGGCATGCCACCCACCCCCTCAATTTGTAAGATTGCCGGAAGAAAAATTCCCTCCAAGTTTGAACCAAGTCGGTTAATATTAAGACGTGCCGCAAAGGCCCTGCAAATCCCATAAGATAGAAAAATTTTAGTGTTCGGAAAAATGGGATTTTGGTTTCTGGATTTAAACTTAACTTGCGGGAGATATTAAGAATTTGTTAAGGAGTCTCTAATCAATCCTTTCTGTTAAATTACTTAAAATTTTGATGCCCCCATCCCCCTTGTGGAGCCGCAAAAATGCTCCCAAAAACGGAAATTGACATTTTTGCCAAAATTTACATATAAATGCTCTGTTTTTCCCTTTTCTGTCATAAATTATTTTTTTTTGTCAAGTGGAATGTTTTTAAGTAATTTTCAACTAATTAACAACTGTTTAAACAATTTATTTTTGTTTAAATTTTTTTTTTTGCATATCACTCATTGAAAGGTAGATTTTTTATGTTTGATTGGACAATTGGACATTTTAGACATAATGATCTTTGTTTTAAGCATTTAGTATTTGTTTAAGCAATTAATTATCATTGAATTGTAACTTTTTCTTGAAAATAGGTATAAAACTCTAGTTAAAAAAATTAGTTAGTTTTTAAAACAAATTTGAACAAAGTTTTAAGTTTAAACAAATAAGAATTTATTACAAAATAAGTTGCTAGTATCTTAATGACGTAGATATTTAATAATAAGCAGCAAAGCTAACTAACTTTTTTTTAAACTAGAGTTTCATACCTCTTTTTAAGAAAAAGTTACAATTAAATAATTATAAATTGTTTAAACGAATACTTAATGCTTGTCACAAAGATCATTATTCCTAAAAATGACCAATTGTCCAATCAAACATAAAAAATGTACCTTTCGATAAATAAGTTCAAAAAATTATTTAAACAAAAATAAATTGTTTAAACAATTGTTAACTAGTTGAAAAATACTTCAAACCATTCCACTGGACAAACAAAAATAATTTATGGCGGAAAAGGGAAAAGCAGAGCATTTGTGTCAATTTTGGGCAAAAATGTCAATTTCAGTTTTTTGGGGTTTTTTTGGGCTCCATAAGGGGTGGTGGGTTGCATCAAAATTTTAAGTAAATTCATGGAAATGATTGACTAGAGACTCCCCAACAAATTCTTAATATCTCCCGCAAGCTAAGTTTAAACCCAGAAACCTGAAACCCAGTTTTCCTAAAACCAAAATTTCCCTATGTTTATCTTGTGGGGTGGGGGGCATGTCCTCTATTCGAAAGTCGGTTGTCTGGACCACCCTAGTGTACATCACTAGTTTAAAAATATATGACAACAATTTCACAAGGCTTTTAAAAATTTCATAAGATTTAAAGGGTTTCAAACATTATAAAAAGGGTACAGTACACCAGATATCAAAGATTGTAAAACATTTGGAAGATTTGAAAATATTTCACTAAGATTTCAAAGAATTCGATGATTTCAACGAATATAAAAATTCACAAATATTTGAACAGATTTCACAAAAATGTCCCAAAGATTTCGAACATTTTATAAAGATTGCAAGGATTTCGAAGATTTAAAAATGGCGTTTACACCAGATTTCAAAATTTTCACAAAGATTTCGAACATTTCCAAAAGTTATAAAGCTTTAAAAAAAATTTACATATGTCATCAATATTTCAAAGACGTTAAACTATCAAATCAGGTTTGAAACAATTCGAGAAGATTTTAAAGGAAATTCACAAAGAATTCACAAAGATTTTAATTACTTCAAGAGATTTCAATGAATTCACAAACATTTGAAAAAGTTTCAAAGATTTCATAAAAATTTTAACGATTTCAAAGATGACTTTTGTTCACAAAAAAATGAGGAATTATTTTATTTATAGCTCTTTTTTTTGTAAATGATTGGCCTTTAATTGTATAATAATATACTTCATTTATACAACATTTGTATTAAGTTCAGGGCACCTACAATTTTTGACCCAGCACTGTTACTTGTATTACCAAGCCGAATGTATGGCGGGAACAAGTTGATTTAAAAAAAATGAAAAGCCTATAGATATTTTTGAATTTAATTCAATCCCAGTTTTGACCTTTTTAAAACAAATTATTTCCCTGTTTTTACTTCTAATTTTGGATGTTTCGAGGTCGAGTTATTAAGCACCATGCCGTTTCTCACAATTCTAAAAATTCACACCATTTAGTATACAAGGAATCTTTAAACCCCTTCTCTCAGCGTGATTTGCGTGCGATGCGTGTGTTGTATATATATGTTGCGTACTATGTATAGAAGTAAAGGTTAAGTTAGTTACATCAGGGAATGTGTATTCTACATTGTTATGTGTACAAATACTAATTATTATAATGATAATATGCGTATTTATGTGCTCTCGTTGTGCAGTGTGAGTTGGTGGAGTTTCACGACGGGTTACGAACTTGTCTTCGTATTTTCGACCGTCACATTTTTTTCAAATGACTCCTAATTTTTAGTATAAGTCTTTAGCAAATTTCAGAATCCTCTCTTTTAAAATGTGAAAAAATTATTCCAATCTTTCTAATATTTAACATTATGGCCCTGCTTAAATTTAATATAGTGAATTTTAAATATCACATTTTCTTTTACTAGTTTTGTAGAAATTATATTAATTTTCCAAAGTAAATTTTTCATAAACTATTAATGACTACTATAATACGTTTTAATATACATACCTCTCAGGGAACAATGTAATGCAACAAAACACACGGCGGTGAGCACCTGGTTTAAAGAAAATGTTATTGTAGCTCATGTGCTTTTCCAGCAAAAAATGTTTTCTCATTTCACTCTATTTTTATAAGTTCACTTAATTTCAACCAGAAATGGAACTTAAGTGCAGTGTCTCCTATCTGATATACGAGTAATATGATGATTAGCTGACAGGTATGTTGAGTTCAGGATGATTTTCATTCGCGCGCTCTGAAATTCAATTTGTGCTAGCAGAAAGGCGTGTGCGAAATGCGATGCGCAAACACTTAGACGGATTTCCACGATTTTAGAAGAGGCCGCATGAGAGCGCCTCGATTAGCTCGAGGAAGGATCAGGTGAAGCGATCTTATTTGTAGTGGCCTTATTATTCTAGGAGCCAGGGGTAGACCTGTATGCCGCCATAGGTCTTGTCTATTTCGATGTTGCATCTTATGTAGAATTCTCCGCTGATTCTGAAAATCGTGGATGTTTCTTCGAGAAATGGATCAATTTTGAGATAATCAGATTTAATTTTTTTTTTAATTAATCAAGTAGCCAGCTTACAATTTTATGATTTTTACTATTTTTCTTTCGCGGTCGTCCGGTGTATATGTTTACAAACAAAAATTTCCGTAGCCAGATTTCGATCACTTTAATTGTTAATGCCGAAAATGAACAATAAAATAGAAAATGTCAGAGGAATTTAGATTCACCAATTTCTACGTAAATATTAATCTGTCGACAAAAAGTTTAAAACAAAATTGTTACTACTTGGCCAGGCGGAACTTTTTTTAATATGTAAGTTTTTAATAAAAGTGAAAGATTTCGAAAATTCGACGATAATATAGATGGAAAAAATCTATACAAGGTACGAAGTGTCGTTTTTCTCGAAAAGAGTTGATTTTATTGAAAATATCAAGGTACAAAACTTACTATGTTGACTGAGCATGAAAAGTATGAAAAGGCACAAATATATTTGTTTTCTAGAATTACGGAAAAAACAATTATTGTATAAACTAGGGGCAATTATAAATTGAGTCTCGATCTCAGCTTCTAACTGAGGTAGAAACTTGTAATTAAGCTCAATAATTTGCATACATTTTTATTAATTAAATGGCTGTATTAACAACTTTGAAACATCTATACTTTATTTATTACAGCGCTTTCTTTTTTTAAGTAAAAAGTACGTAGAATTTATTGCAGTATTTCAGCACCGCTTTTGAAAGTACATGATAAGGCAATAAACGGCCCAAAAGTACTGTAATAAATTCTACCTACTTTTTACTTAAAAAAAGAAAGCGCTGTAACAACCAAAGTATAAATGTTACAAAGTTGTGAATATAGCCATTTAATTAATAAAAATGTATGGAAATTATTGAGCTTAATTGCAACTTTCTACCTCAGCTAGAAGCTGAGATCGAGACTCAAGTTATAATTGCCCCTAGTTTGTACAATAATTGTTTTATCCGTAATTTTTTAGAAAACAAATGTCTTAGTGCCTTTTCATACTATTAACTTGACTTTTGTTGCAAGATTTCACTTATAATTACCAATGATATCATGGAATAAAGTTCAAGTATTTAAGTATTTGCATTAACTTGGTAAATAAATAAATTTGAATAAAGAGCTTCAGATAAATTTATAGTACTCAGTCAAAATAGTAAGTTTTGTACCTTGATATTTTTCAATAAAATCAACTCTTTTTGAGAAAAACGACACTTTATACCTTCACTGCGAGAACTCATTTAGTCATTCGTACTATATCCGTTTAGTAGACGATCGTTTCGTATATTATACTATGCATTTAGTGTCAAATACTAAACGCCGTTTGGTTCCGTTTAGTAAATGCCACTACATAGAACCGTACAACCTCTGACTATCTGGTTAGTCGGAGCAACTGAACGAAAAAATCATGTAGTACCATCTACTACCGCTTGGGTCGAATACTAATCGACTCCATCTTGATTTTCATTGATCTGTGATCTGTGTATTACGCCGCACACTGAGAGAACTCGGGCTGCAAAAATTGTTTGTCTGTGGCTGTATTGTGTTTTTAACAAGTGAGTTTTCTCGAAAATCATTTTTGCAACTATGGAAGACGTTCTGAAAAGTTGGAAATTCGAAGACTACATCGAATTGTTCCAGAGTGAGTACCATTTGACTACTTACATATTTTTAGTGTTGCATGTTTTGGAGCAATTGCAGAATAAGGGCGTCACCTCTGTTTTGTCTGGAATTTTTTGTTTTTCAGTAACAAACTATTCGAATTTTTAATTAAACGATAAATGAAGCGATCTGGCGAGGCAAAAGTTTAAAATTGTTTTTACTGTTGTTACTAAGATGTCCCAAATATGGGTTTGTCACGAAAGCATCCCTGAGACTAGTCACAAAAATATTGTTGGTCAAATCCCTGCCTTTAACCTTTTTCCTCGCTAATCGCTTCATTTATCTTTCAATTAAAGATCCTAGTAGTTTGTTACCGAAAAAGAGTTTTTCATCCAAAACAGAGGTGACGCCCCTCTTCTGCAATGTAATGTAATCAATGTAATAATCAATGCTCAAATGATGGGACTGAATTCAGCACACTGAGACATGCTGTGTAATATAGTATAAATATTAAATATTATATTAATGAATAATAATTAATGTACATTTTGATTTACGTGGATATGAATGAAAGTATCTTTTAATAAAACAATATTCGAAACTTCCATCATGTTTTTTCTCTAGAACCCTGTGCTTATTATTTTCTACTTCTTTTACTAGCAAAATTCACTGATCGTATGGTAGGAGCTACTAAACAGTAAGCTGGATTAATAAGACCTACGAAACAGAATTAGTATAAATGACAAAGCGTGCAGTGGGACCTACTAAACAGGATTAGTGCGTACTACAAATCGTTCAGTAGAGGCTACTAAACAGAGATAGTATAAACGACAAAGCGTACAGTGAGATCTACTAAACAGGACTAGTGCGTACTACAAGTCGCCCACTGGGGATACCACTAAAAAACGCGCCTTATTATGCTTTACCTCCAGGGTGGTGCGGAAAAAAGCATACAAATCTATTTCCAATACAATTTCAGATATCACTGAACTAGGAAGGGTGAGGGAGAGTAGGGTTGGACATTGCTTGAGAGGGCGTAATAGAAGAGGATAGAACCGCAGTCCGTGCAGTGGAAGGGGACGTTCGCTCC
Source organism: Belonocnema kinseyi (assembly GCF_010883055.1). Classification (NCBI taxonomy): domain Eukaryota; kingdom Metazoa; phylum Arthropoda; class Insecta; order Hymenoptera; family Cynipidae; genus Belonocnema; species Belonocnema kinseyi. The sequence goes on along the minus strand of NC_046660.1, from coordinate 99,459,202 downwards.
CCTCAGCCGGTGTCTACCTATGAAACTCGGGAGCGGAAAGCATACTACCCATACTAGCTATGAATCTGATCTCGAGTGTTTCCACTTTAAACTCGTCCATATACTATGTAGCCTGTCCAGAGGGGGCCACTGAAAGAGTACAATGTGCCACATAGAGCAGGAGGGCTGGTTGGCCTGCAGTACCTGCTTTCACATTGATATAATTTTATTCTGTATACACTTGTCAAATCGACTGCCAAAAAGCTGAAGAAAATTGTTTGCTTGTAATGTATGATTTACATGGATGGCTACTCGAGTCGAAATTTAGAGCCTACTTTGAGGCTGTAACACCTCTCTGAAGCTACTTTGAACCTTTAGAGCCTACATTTTTATAACTCAAGACCTTACTTTGACGCTGTTTAACCTCCCCTTCAATAATGACCATACATTGAATCTTTTGAGCCTACAATGTTCGAACTTCATGAAAATAAAGTCAAAATTATTTTTTAATCAGGTTAATTGAACTCATTGGTATTCCTAATGACTGAATGCACACTCAATTAACAAAAATATTTAATTCAAGATTTAACCTAGCTGCCATTAATTATTTATATATAAATCAATACTTCTTTGTAATGCTTAATCACAGAAAAGTATTTTCTCTTAACTGAAAATGCTGAAAATTTGCATGAGAATGATATTCATTATGGAAAATTACTAAATATTCTCGATTAATAAGCCATTAGAAACATTTTTATCAATAATTAATGGAAGTGTGTGTATTCAACAGTCATGTAGGTGATTGAAAATCACAACAAATTATAAGAATAAAATATTTTCTATCGCTAGCAACAAATATTATGAATGAAATAAAAAATTTGAAACATATATTTAATAATTATAATTAAATTTACTGATTTTTATTAGAGTATTGCGCGTTATTTATTTGCAACATGATTTCATGGAGAAAATAATTTTTTCCAAGGAATGCAGGATCAGTTTTCCAATAGTTTAGTCATTTTTGTTACTAAATAATAATTATTGAGAGTTTCTTAAACATTTACTCAGAGAAATATTACTATTTACGTGTCTACCACTTGATTTAGGGGGGGGGGGGGGAATCATTTCTTTTCGTGAGAAAATGTTAACTGTTTATAATTTTTAATAATATTTATTGAAGAATAAGAGCGGCCAAACACATATCAAACTTAAATACGTAGCCTTAAGTTCTTTTAAAGCGTATAACGTAGAATACCTCTAAAAACAAAACCAAATTACATTAAACTCTCAAAAAATCGTAAATTAAATTTAAATAAATTAAAAGTAATTATTTGATTGTTTCGGATTTAAGAAGATTACGAACCTTGAATTATTGGACAAGTGATCACGATTTTTATCGAAGACATCCTATCCTAACGCGTTCCGTTAGCTGAATCGGTTAGGGCGTTAGGCGTTAATAAATACTCAGTGCGTGCGTACGATCTCGGGTTCGTTTGTTAGTACTTGCGGATTTTTCAATGCACTATGCTTTACCGTCATAATGAAAAAATTCTATTAATAATATGTCTAAAAAATAATAACAAAAATAAATAAAACCTGCTTTGATGCCACAAGTCCTTCAGTAGTACTTTAAACTTTAAAAAAATGGTCTAATTTGTCTTAAATACAGACCCTACTTTGACGCTAAACGTGCACGGAGAAAAATAGATGTTAGCACAGACTATCTAGATATTAATAGTTAATATCTTAGCGATTTAACTATGGGACATAAATCTAGATACTGAAGTAGAGCATCCGTAGATATTAAAAAGAAGATTTTAACTGACAATATCCAAGATATTAAAGGGCAGAATCTAAGATATTCAAGAAAT
>NC_046660.1:99450184-99457252 GCF_010883055.1 Belonocnema kinseyi | reverse complement strand
TTTCTTGAGAAAATTATAACATATCCAAAAACATTTAATCCATTTTCCACCAAAACTTATAGTGCAATAGATATTCGAAAAACCACAATACACACGATGAAAGCTCAAGATACAGACAAAATCTTTTGTCGCCACGCCACACGTCAGCGACCTTGCTCCGATAAAATTTAGATTTTTTAATATCTTAGATATTAACTGTTAATATCACATATTGTATACTCGTACTTTCAATATAAACAGATATTGCCCTTTAATATTTTGTATGTTGAATAGAAGATATTAGATAGTATGCTGTAATATCTATATATTATGGTTAAATATCAAAGTTTTTAATATCTGCTTATCAATATCTATTTTTCTCCGTGTGGAAAAACGGCCGCTTTTGGACACTTTTAGCGTCAAAGTAGTGTCAAAATTACATTGAAATCACTCGTTATTCAGAACCTACTTTACAAATTATATTGCCTACTAAGGTAGGAGTAACGGCTTCAAAGTAGGGCCTAAATTTCGACTCGGGTATAGTCTCACCGTTTAGTCAATCTAATCACTTACACGAAGAAAAATGTTAAACTTTTTCTTTATAAATAATTTTGTTTAAAAAATATTTCTCATAAAAAACACGTGTTTTTCTAGGGGTTGGAGGGGGGGCTAAAAATATCTACGGTCTGGCAAAATCTGTCTACGCGATTTATGGAAGACCCCTTCATTTGTATTTATATGGTGCTCCTTTCACGAGCACTTTGCATCACGTTAGCAAATGTATTTGCTTCCTCAAAGAGGAATCATTTGTGATTTTTTTAAATAATAAAGAAACTAAAGTTTTTGTTTTGATCAATTTAAGAATAGAAATGTAAAAAAAATGCTAAATAACAAAATAATGCAACACAAATTTTGAATACAATGATACATTAGACAAACCAAATTTTTAATTTAAAATTGTAATTCTTCGAGCTGGAAAATGGAAGGGGGAAATTCTGTCGCACCCTATATCTTTCCCAGCTTTATTCTAAGTTAATGGAAAAACTGTTACTATAAAAAACCGTTTTTGCAAATATTTTGCATTACCATAGCTTCCTTACTGTTCAATAAAATGTATCAATATTATAAGTGAATCGATTCGTCTCACAAGCAGTAGAAGACGCTCATTTTGTGCGGCTATTATAAATAGAATTTTACTTTTTAAATCACTCGACCATACTTGAAATGTGAAAACCATCACTAAACTTTGTTTGGTAATTTTCAGCCTTTAAAATGCCCTTTTGCCAATATAAGAAAATACTTCTCGATTACTTTTTATAATTTTAGAAGCACGCAAAGTCCCATCATAGCAATGAGTGAAAGGTCCGTAGGGTTACTTGTAGGTGGATAATTAAACAGACCTAATATACAAATGACTTTAATTTCAGGTTAGTATATTATTCTTAACTGAATCATTTTGAGTGCTTCTTCGTCGAATAATCGAAGAGCAATGAAATGCTTACGACAAAAAGTAGCACGTAAAACAAAAGGAGAAAGTGAATGTACGTGTATGAGGGGTCTGATTACAGTAGAGGCTCGAAGCTGAAGCAATTATGCATACCTAATAGGAGAGCAGCTGGCTCGTTGCCACGCTTACCTGTTGCTCATGCCAAATCGTTTCTGTGCAAGATTACGTCGACGATAAAGAAGTCCTTCCCAGGGAAAGAGACTGTATGTGATATAGAAGGATGGACGAATGAACTGAAATTCGGCTGTGGAAAATGAGAGGAGAAACTGGAAAGAAAAACGACGGAGCCTTCGGCGAAACGCGGCAACATAAAGATTCCCGGGAGGCAACTGAAGAGGAACTCCGGATAAGATGTGAAATGTTATACAGTATACACAGTGCCTGATGAACAGAGTTTCCTTAAATCCAAAGGGGCTTCTTCGAGTCCACTGAAGCAGTTTGGTTCTTACTCTCCTCCCCTCCCCCCATCTCTCTCTGAAGACCATGTCCGAGAAGTGTCTAAATTTATAGTAGATACTGTAAGAAAATAAGTTTATACAATTTTTTTTAATTACATATTATTTATAGATACATTACATTACAGTATAGATAATGCGAAAATGTACATACTCAACGATAGCGAAAGCTAATAAAGAATATCAATCAATCTGTGCCTCTCTCTCTAAGGAGCATTTATTCATACTAAATTACCATGGATAAACAAGTTTTAATGTAATCAAATAAATGATTAATCAGATAATATCTTGGAATGAGAACGTTTTCATGCTAAAAGCTGACTAATTAGTTGAAATAAAGGAATTTAATACCCAGAAATTTGAATCACAATTTAAAAATTTTTGAGAATTCACAGATTAATTTAAAAGTGCGAATAAATATGGTAAAGTTACAAACATGAGAGAGTCAGTATGTTTTCGACAGCAGTGCCCCTAAAATAAGTCACACAGAGAAAAAAATGAAGTTACGAAGAGTACATTATGCAACAAGGGTCGAAAGGAGCAGATTTTTTCCGCGGATGGGTTTACTGCCCGATGGAGAAGATTTTTGCCGAGGTTGCGTAATCACCAGAGGGAAAAATCTTCTCAAGAGGGCAGTAATGACCCGAGGGAAAAATTTACTTTCGTCCCGTGTTACATATAGTATTTTATTCCACTATCGACCGTCGCCACCTTTTGGCCCTGAAAAGCGGGTCCGACGCATTGTTCTATAGCTTTGCTCGCACCTCGAATTCTGACCGACTAATTATTACTTTCGCCCCGCAAATTTCACTATCGCCCCACAAATTTTATTTTCGCCCCGCAAATTTTACTTTCACACCGCTTGAGGAACCATGAACCTAGCTCCTGGAGCCTACAACTTCACATGATAATATATGTAAAATAAATGTACAATTTACTTGAGAGTACCAAACTTTTTGCTTCGACCAATCAAAGGGCCCAACAAAGTAAGTTGGTTGCCTCAACCAAACGGTTTTGTTGCTTTTCTATCAACCAAACAATTGATTGGTACAACCAAACTTTTGTTCGGTCAACAAAAAATATTTTTGTCTAGGCTCATCAAATTCCAGAAAGTCTAGACACGGCTTCTAAAAATATATAATCAAGTATAAGATCTTGATGGAATCTGTATCATCATAAGAGGATAACAGAATTGCTTAACGTCTTTACAGACTACATTAAGCTATGAATTAGAAGTTTTTTAAACTAAATTTTTTCTGAAAAAAGATCTTTCGCTCTGCTAGGAATCGAACCACAGAACATCTGATTTCCGGTAGGGTGCGTTTCCATGAAGAATCCTTTTTCAGAAACACATGCATTATTATCCCAGGTGTTACAAGTCAAATTTTTCATGGAATCTGTATTATCATAAGAGAATAACAGAATTTCTTAACACCTTTACAGACTAGATGGAGCTATAAATTAAAAATTCTTTAAATTCAATTTTTTCTGAAAAAAAGATCTTTTGCCCCGCTGGGAAACGAACCACTGAACTTCCGATAGCCGGTCGGGAAAAGGGCAGACCAAAAGATCTTTTTATCAGAAAAAATCTAATATCAGGTTTTTGTTTCTTGTTTATTTATGACTTTTTCGACTCCAGTCAACTCTCACAAGAGATTCAACATTAAAGAAATTGTCGATTACCTAAAAATCATAAAAATCAGTTTTTGCAGGTCTGAAAGTAGAAATGTGGGTTTTCCACATTTTAATGTTTTATTTTCTTCGGATTTTTCTATTACACAAATTTTATTTTCATGATATAGTTCAATTATTTATGAAACTCTGGCTATGCTCTTTTTTGTAAAAACAAGATCTGTATGAACTTTAAGAATTAATAATATCTGAGGAAGTCAAAACGGTAACTTTGGGTCAATATTTTGCGGTGAATGTTGGAAAGGATCGTAGTCGATAATAATTTATCTTATTCTCCAATGTCCCCGACATTTTTCATTTGTTACGTAACAAATATAACGATTCCACAATGTTATAGTTAATTTTAAATCAACTGGTATTTTTTGTAATATCGGATATTAATTAATATTTTTGCTGTGTTATGGTTCAAATTGGTGTTTTTCACATCAATAACAAATTTCACCAATTTTCTTCAATAATTTCATACTGAATACCTCTCACGGTGAATAGAAATATATATTGAAGATAATTAATATTGAGAAAGTTATTTTTGAACGTGAAAATTAACAATTACTATGATTGTAAAATGATTTGATGAAACAAATCAATCCTTTCTTCGACCGTTGATATTTATTGTATTGGACCGTATGATTGGACCGTAAGACATAAATAATTTAAAAATCTACGATTAGAAATCAATTACTATGATGTTTAATCAAGTTTCAAACATTTTTAGACTGTTAATCATAATCAACGGAAGAAATACTTCAATTATTAGATTCTGTTTTTACACTGAATACATTTTATAACAACAATACTTGCTATTTCAATATTAATAATTATAGTCGATTACGATTTAGGGGTCATCCATATACCACGTGGACAATTTTTCACCACTTGTTGACCCCCTCCTCCCCTCGTGGACAGGTGTGGAATTTTGACAAATATCCCCCCCCCCCCGTGCTTTGCCTACGTGGACGTATTTTATGAAATTATAGATATTCTTAGTCTTCAAAATGTCCGGGAGGTCGCGACAATTCCATGGACGTCATTTGAGTACTTACTAAAATTTCAGATTCTTTTGTCTTCATATGTCAACAATTCGAAACTCGTTGACTGGCTAACAGCTGTTGGTGCATTTTGCAACAATTTATCGTTAAACTGGTCGGAAATTCGAATGAAAAAACGTCATTTGAGTACTCTTCAAACCCACGGGGAATGATTGTTTGGATGTTAAAAACTAACAATAAGTTTGACTGGCAGCTCCTTAGTGGTGAAGTTAACTAACAGACTGTGAAACATGTCAAAAATTCGAGTGAAAAAACGTAATTTTATTACTCTTGAAACCCATTGGGGATGATTTTTTAGGTGCAAACAACTACCAAGAAGTTTGACTGGCAGCTCCTGAGTGGTGCCAAAGTTGACTGGCAGGCTGTCAAACATGCCAAAAATTCAAGTCAAGAAACGTGATTTTAGTTCTCTTGAAACTCATTGTTGCGAGCTGTGAATTTGCATAAAAAGTGAGATTTTCGTAGTTTCTTTTTTTATATACATATTATTTTTATAGAAGTATCCTATAGATTAAAATTTTAGTTAATGAAAAGGACAAAACTTGCATACGGTTGCTGATTAAAAATGTCAGTCAACTTTGGCACTACTCAGGAGCTGCCAGTCAAATTCTTCGTTAGTTGTTAACACTAAAACAATCAACCTCGATGGGTTTGAAGATTACTAAAATGATGTTTTTTCACTCGAATTTTTGACATGCTTGAAAGTTTCCCAGTTAACTTTGGCACCACTCAGGAGCTGCCAGTCAAATTCTTTGTTAGTTGTTCGCACCAAAAACAATCATCCTCGATGGGTTTGAAGAGTACTAAAATTATGTTTTTTCACTCGAATTTTTGACATGTTTGACAGTCTGCCAGTTAACTTCGGCACCATTTAGGAGCTGCCAGTCAAACTTATTTTTAGTTTTCAGCATCTAAACAATCATTCCCCGTGGGTTTCAAGAGTACTAAAATGACGTTTTTCACTCGAATTTTCGACGAGTTTAACGATAAATTGTTGCAAAATACACCAACAGCTGTTAGTCAACGAATTTCTAACTGTTGACTATGAAAACAAAAGAATCTGAAATTTTAGTGAGTACTAAAATGACGTCCATGGAATTTTCGCGAGCTCCCGGGCTATAAAAAGTCCAAAAGGAGCGATGAATTGGCTGAAAAATTCGAATTAGCTTAGGAACGTGAGCTTAAACATGATTTGAATTTGAAAGAAAAAGTGGTGAAAAAAATAAAGATCAAAATCATATTGTGCGTGAGCACAATATAAAAATTGGAGTACACCTAGAGTATACCTTGTCTCATTTCAGTATATTTTCCACAGATTTAGGGAAATGTGTGTCCACGTGGATTCTAGCTCGACCCCCCCACGCCCCCTCGTGGACAAGCGTGGAATTTTGCCCCCCCCACCTAAAGTGTCCACGTGGTATATGGATGGCCCCTTAGGGAAATCGTGTAAATATAAAAATTCCTGTTAGCGTGCTTACGAAAATTAGAATATGAAAACTTAATATCTTGAGAACAAGAATTGGTATACTAAATAGCAAAGATTGATATTTTATGTATTAAAACGCAGAAAAATAAAAATTGATAATGATATTATCAAATAATGTACAAGAAATGACAGAAAATACTAGTTTGAGGTGCATAAATTAATACAAATATTCTACAAATTAATACAGTCAATGAGAAAGTGAAAAGAAATAAGACATATTTTTTATTTTCTTCGATAGACGCTAACAGAAATGGTAAGCTTCAGTTGAGGAAATTGCAAATCACGATACCAAAACATCCGAAAAGCTCCGATAATCACCCGAGGTTAGTCGAATCCGCCGATCGTACCTCATAGCCGAAAGCTCACGATGTGAATCGGAGAACTTAGTGTTTCCCGCTAAACTGATCACGATTTGTGTATGAACACGTGTGACTGAAAAAAACTAAAAACCTATAGATATTTTTAAATCTAATTCAATCCCAGTTTTGACCTTATTAAAACAGAACAGTTTCCTGTTGTTACTTTTAATTTTCAATGTTTCTAAGTCGAGTTATTAAGCAACATGCAGTTTCTCAAAATTCCAATAACTTTCACCACTTAGTATATAAGGAATCTTCGAACCCCTTCTCTCAGCGTGATTGGCGTACGATGCGTCTGTTATATGTATATGAATGCGTAATATGTATATAAGTAAAGGTTAAGTTAGTTACTTGTCATTTTGGTATTTTCGTCCTTATTTAATTTATATTAATTTCCTAAAGTAAATTTTGCATAGATCATTAATAGATACTTTCGGCATAAGCATGTCTCACTCGGTTCTAGCCTCACTATACTGTCGGAGATCAAGAGAGTTCATATGAGAAAAGTGAGAAAGGAGATATAGCGGGGATATAGGGTGAT
>NC_046660.1:99441578-99450174 GCF_010883055.1 Belonocnema kinseyi | reverse complement strand
TTTTAGATTTATCTCAAATTTCCGTGTTGTTTCTTTAAATAACACGATGGTTCCACAACACTGTTCTGACACAGGCAACTGAGCAATCTCACACAAAAATACTCAAGCTTGCTGACAAACATATAGTAAGATCCACACGCTTTTTTCTATCACATCCAACAAGTAAAGCTCGACCCACGGGCTCATTAGTATCCATAGTCTCATTTTAGGCGTCTCTCATTCCAATGACACTCCTTATCACACATTTCTTATAAACTATTTTTTTCCACACTTTCCTGTCCTGGTATACAACTTTAGTTTCCTTCGCGCCAATAAGATATTAACGTTTCTATTCTTTTTGTCTAGTGCCCCAGACATAATTTCCTCGTTTATACGAGGGTGACATACATACGTACCGACTTTCTCCTACATAAAATATAGATTTTCTTAATTTTAAATGCTTCCAATAATTTTTGGACTAGGATTCTTCAATAATTCAAACCGGAGTTTAGTTCTTTCTTTACAATTTCAGATAGTACAATTTGGCGTGCAACCATTTTAAACTGCACAGTTCTGAAAACTTCTAATTTAAATTTTCAAGATTAGAAGTCTCTAAAATGAAAATCATTTAATCTGAGATGGTTAAAATTGAAAGTAGTGTAACGTTTGCTTTATTTTTAATTACTTGCAGCCATATAATTTATTGTATAATAATCGATGCTCATCAAAATTGTCAGATATATCTGCTTCGAAAAGAATGCAATACAATATTCAAAGAGTAAAGTTGAATTACGAAATTCTAAAAGCTCCCGGATAAAAAAAAGTTCAGTGAAGCAGAGACTTCGATTAAAAAGTCAAACAAAACGACCACAGGAGTTCAACAAGAAGATTATTCGATGGAGGATAAGGAGAATGAAGTCAGGAAAGAAAAGACGTAGTGATGAAGAACGAAAGAAGGTTTGGTGAGGGGGAAGGTGTTGGAGGTAAGAGTAAGTGAAATTGAATTCGTTCGACGAGAAAGAATGAAGGGGTATCAGGAAAGAAAGAAATATCGAAGTCGCGTGCGAAATTGGGTATAAAATTCCTCCTTCGAGAAGTGGATCTACAACTCTGCGTGAACCATTTCTGAAAAGGGAAATGTATTGAAAATCAAAATTCGTAATCATGAAATCAAAACAACGAGTAGAAATGGAGTCTACACATGAGAGTTGAAAAAGTAGACAGTATAAAGTAAGCTAACTACACTGAGAAATAGTGAGCGCCATGATTTCTGGGTTTAACCGTACTGATTACTCAAGACAATTTTTTCCGCTAAGCGCGGTTTCTGTACAATCAACACAGTATAGACAACGGTCTCCACCGTAATTATTAAGTTTTCCACCGACCTTAATACGGTGAATAACCATAGTCCGTTTGACAGTAAAAATTACTGTTATCGAGAGCAATGTTTACGCTGGGCCAACGTAGTGAGTCGGTTTTCCTTCACCGGACCGAGTGCATTTGAATGGCTTAATCTTTGCGGTGACTCCTCGTTAAGTCGTGCGATTGGCCGCCACAGATACTTCCAGTCAGAATACTCAACCCTCAAAGCGGCGAAGACAGCTGATTGACATGTCTCATTCTGCCCATGACTTTGGTGTCAACAAAGGATCTAAGGTTTCATTAATTTCATTGTAATTAGTATTTCGGAGTGCGGTTGTTTGCTGTTACCTGCTTTTTGATTCATCTACGGTGTCGGCGCATGTTAGTTTCTGGTTGGGTTTTATACATATATACATATTTAAATTAAAATAGTTATAGAAATATTTGCAGTTCAGCTTAGTACTTCTACAAATGAATTTTTTTGTTACAGGAAAAAGGGAAAATTGCTTTTATCAAAGGGGTATATAACCGAATAGAAATTGATCATTGACATAAAAATTCAAATTTGCAACATTATAAAAATCGATTAAAAGAAAAAAAGGAAGTTTGTCAAAACTGCTCGATTCATGCGTAATAATACTATTAAACATTTTCTTCCGCATCTAGCATTAAATATATTTATGTTTTGCATGTTATTTAGATTGACGGTAATTTGAATTAAACAAACATCGAATCTAGTTCACAAAAAACATTTATTTTCCTAATTTTTATATATCTGTATACAAATTCAGAATTTTTATAATTGTGGCCAATGACAGCTCTTGTTACGGGAAACTAGCAGAGCTTACAGAAAAAACTGAAGTTTCCATTGCAACCCATTTTTGGTTCAAAAGGAGCTGCAACAAAAATGAACCCCACTTGCTCTATTGGAGTAAATGATACCAACTTTTACTGAGTTTATTGCGATTAACCGACAGTAAAGAATCAGCTGATTCTAGAAAAAAATGTCCCACCCGTAACCAGTACATTTAGATTTTCTTCGTGTAGCAAAAGTATGTGGAATGTTAAAAAATGTAGCTTAAAAGGAGTAAGAAAAAGGACTACGAGCATGACTATCGAAAAAGTTGTATTATTATTTCGCTTAAAAAAGGTTTCAAAGTTTCTGAAATACTTCACTATAAAGCAACTTAATCTATTCAATTTAGATTACAATAGATTGATGGAATAGATTTGAGTTCTAATCCATTAAAACGTATGTTTAGGTAGCGTTTGGCCTTTACAAAACTTTGCCAAAGTGAACTCTTGATTATAATGTGCTCAACAAGATGGGTTGTCTCATTCATGCATTTTCGTCGATGTTGCTCTTGAGCACTTTAGTAACCCAATTTCTAATTGAAATTGATTTAATTAGTTAAGTAATTCCCTTCTAATAATGATTTTACCTTTATTAACACTTAATTTTTTATCTATGCTGATTAAAAATAAAGCATAAGTTATTATCATCCAAATAGAGATATAGATTTTCAGAAGATATTTTAATAGAGAATACGAATTTCAATAAACGCTAAGAGAAAGATAATTCAATAAAAGAAAATTACGAGACATGGGTTTCCGCTTCAGAGCGTAAAAGAACTGCAATATGATCATCAAAAATAAGTAACAAAGGGCAATCTTTTTCTCCGAGAATAGAAGAAAAGAAAAAAAATCAGAATGGAAGCACTCGCAACGGCGGAGCAAAAGGTGATAAAACTATTCCATTTGAAGAAGTATTCAAATTAGCGAAAGTTGTCATGACATTTTCTAAATAGTAAAAACCGAGAAAAGTGCGAATTGCAAATGAGGAGCGTAAGTGGCGCTGGAAAGTGAATAAAAAAAAGAAGGACTGCATAAAAGAGCAACAGAGGAAGGAAGATATTGCTGCTCCCGTCGCGAGTCAGAGAAAATCAGACGATGCGAATAATTGAAATTTTCCAGTGCGAGAAATTAATTTCTATCGATGGTGTGCACTGGCCGATGTCGACGTTTTAATGCCCCGTCATCTTCAGGAAAAATTGAAGCAGTTAGGACATGAATTCCACAATTCTTTTCAAAGCTGCTACAGCAAACCGAATGAAAATTTGTCAATTTTATCAAAAAAAAATTGAACTGGAAAACTTAACATTGTTAAAGAACAAAACATATAAAGTGCTGTCAAGAAGATATCGTAAAATAAGATACAACTTTCACAAAAGTTGCTTCATACTCAGTAGAAAACTTATAAGGGAAGAATAATATAAATGAAGCAAGAATATAATTACATGAAATACAAAAATAAAAAAACAATAAAACTCTACTATAAATTGTTTTTAACTTGAACTTAATAAACAGCAACAGAAAATTGTTCTATATTATGTTAAAGTCTATTATAATAAATTATGTTACAATAAAACTATCATCGTCTGGCACTGTTTATCAACATATTGAACAATAAAGTACACATATTCTTATTTATCATTATTATAATGTTAATGCCTTATTTTGAATTTATATTTATTCGCAGTAATCCACGATTTTATCATCTTAAATATCGTTGGTAGAAAGTTGGCTAGCTGGTAGACAGACCGACAGGCATAAGTCTTCACAGAAAACATTTTTTACTCAGTTTGAGAAATGGTAATTATTTTTCCAAAATAGCGAACCAAACAATGCCAGGACTTTGGGAATAAAAGATGCTTTAAGGTTATGTAACAGAAGTCACTCTTATCCGATTTCTCTACTGAGAGACTTTTTGTTATAATAAATGATGAAAATGAATAAGAATTTAGCACAATATCGTTTCAAAATAGGGCAACTGGGTTTGCGTATCAAAAATTAATATAGTTGTTTTCAGCAGGCAAAACTAAATATTTTTCTTTGAAAAAATGGAAAGGATGTTGCATTAACTCTTATAAAACTTGCGAGAATTTAAAATTCAGTATATGAAAGTTGACAAGCGAAGTTAAAATGATAGTAATACATTTTATTCGAAAGAGTGAAAACAGCTTTTGTACAATCTATTTTAATCACAGTCGAAAGTATAATTTTTACATGAAAGAAAAATTAAACTTTTTTAAATTGAAACTTAGCCTACATTTTATGATAATTATTTTCAATTAATAAAATAAGTATATTATGTAATACTGATTTCAAGTTTCATTGTATAAGACTGTAACTGCTTATCACTAAACAATTGAAAATATATTTTTTAAATTGTTGAAAAATTATTTACACATTATATTACCTTGCTTTGAAAAGTAAAATAATCAAATTTGTTTGAGAATAACTTAAAAAAAGTAATACATTTTTAAACAAAAATTATATACTTTAATTTTCATTTAATGGGCCTCATAGAGACACCACTAAAAAATTGAACTAATACTCCACCTCAAAGGTGGTACGGAAATGATGATCTTACAAAAAAATTATTTATACCTATAAAGAGGTATTACCCAACAGTAATCAATTACTCTGTATACGTACGTGCTTTTTGATTTTGAAACAAAAATACAAGTAGGTTTAAATTCCATTAATACATTATGACCAATACAAAAGAAGGAAATTTTTATTTCATTAAGACCAAGGATGCAAGAAAGGATACAACACTGAAATTGAGCAAGGCATGCAACACAAAATTTACTATGATTTGTGAGTATCAAGTACACACAAAAACTCATCATTTCATATATTAATGTTAAAAAAAGTATACACTTGAAGAAGAAAATAATTTACATTACACTATTACAGTCCCTAAATCAAAAATAAGAAAATGGTGAAATCTCTAAAATACACCATTATAGGTGAAAGCAGTCATACAAATTACACAAGAGAATGTTGTGAGATCACTCCAATTCGCCAAATACTGTTAGTGAATAAAATATTTGTTTCATTAATAGATTCACAGTAAAAACTGTGGGATCAGTTTTGTTACAAGTAATTTTAAGATGGTTTACATATTTTGATTATTCCGTGTCCAACAATGAAAAAATATTGTCAATAGTAACTACAATATGAATTACGGAATTTGCAATTACAAACATTTCTTAAAAATGCAGATTTAGCGGGCGTGTTTTTATATTGGACTTGAAGAATTTCAGAAAATTGCATATAGGAACTGTCTATTTCCCATTATTATTAATTATTATGTAAGGCTACTAATCCATCAACTTTAGCACTAGGACTTGTAAGATTTAATTTTTGGAAATACACACTAACCCTTTACGATTTAAAAATAAATAAATTTGATATTAAATGCCGTCAAAAAGTACACATTATCATTTGTATGTAGTAACGTTTTATAGGGTACTTTCATATAAATATTTTTTCTTGTGATTATACATGACAGTAATCTGGTCCTTTGAACTATAGTCTGAGAGGTCTGAGAGGCACTCTGTAGGTTTATTTTGCCCATATGAAGACAGGCCCGTCAAATGTGCATTTTTCAACAAATGTTTGCAAATACAAATTCCGCAATTCATATTGTTATTACTATTCAAAATATTTTTTCATTGTGGGACACGAATAATCAATATAAAAAAACACAGTAAAACAATGCGAATCCGACACTAATTTCAGGGTACTATATACCTAGAACAAAAATTAGTCTTGGTAGTGTAAATGCTACCACATCACAAGGTATCGTTTCCCTCGGACTTGGGGTACGAAACGTTACCTACGGTCATTCATTTTTACAGTTTTGCGGCCAAAAAAATCGACGCCCCAACTGCGAACGAGATGGAACACCATCTTGAAATTACCTGCAAAAAAATCGATCTCAAAGTTCTTAGTGTGATTCAAATTATTTCTCGAAAACTCAGTAAAAAGAATATAATTTTTTTATAGTGTTAAAGATTGAAATAATAGTCATATGATAATATTAAAGTTCGGTACCGTAATACGAATACGTTTTATAAAACCTCGAGTTTTCCTACTTTGGAACGATATTATACTAAATTATAATTCACTTTTTTTCATTTATTCTAACCAAAGGTCTCTCAGTGTACGTTGCCGACACCTTTTTCTCAACGATTCATGTCCACATGGAATGAGATACTGAGTTAAAATTTTGGAAACTTATATAAAAAGAACTAAAGAACGTTTGTATGGTCCAGAATTTTTTAATTACAAACAAGTTTTGCAACAATAATTTGTGACGTTGCGCAAATAAAGGACCCACTTTGTCGATTACAGTTAAGAAGACATTCGCGTTGAAATTTGTTTATTTCAACCAACAAAAGATGAGTTTTCTATCATAGAATATGAATTTTGAATGCAAAGGGTCGAATTTTCAAAAAAGTTCAATTTTCTACCAAAAACGATTACTTTTAAAACAAAAGTTAAATTTTCAACGAAATAATCAAAATCTCAACTAAACAGCGGAACTTTAACCAAATTGTTGAATTTTCAAACTTCAAAGATAAACTTTCCACGACATGGTCGAACATTAGAAGCAAATTAAACTTCAACCAGAAACCGTTGCCTTTTTAGCAGAATAAGTGCATTTTTTAGAAGACAGTTGAATTAAAAAAAAAAATAAATACGACGAACTTTCAATCCAAAAAGACGAATTTTCGACAAAGCAGTTGAATTTTAGACCAAAAAAAGGTTACTTTTTAACAAAAAACTTTAATTATCAAACGAGAAATTTACATTTTCAACACAATAGTTTAATTTTCAATTGAATACCTCAGAAACTCGTAAACTTTAGACGCGTTTTTCTCGAAAAGCGGATTTTGAAATCTTCAACTTCAAAAGCGTCTGAACGGCGACAACTCAGACGGAGCTTTAAAATGTCGACAATTCATCGGGCAACATGCCCGATTCCCAACTCCTTGTCGACGAAGTGGGTCATTTCCTTGCGGAATATGAAATTTTTTCTAGAATTCTAACAATTTAGGACCATAATAACGTTATAACATTTTTCAAAAACTTAATTAGAATCTTAAAATCCTGTATTGAAAAAAAGTTTATTCCGATCGCAGCCGATTTTTAGGATTTGTTGACGGGCGTAGCAGACCAAAAGGTTCAAGACTTTAAACGGAAATAATAAAGGTATGTGTATAGACAAAGTGAGAAGAGGTTCAGAAGGGAAGCATTAATTAGCAACCCCACTGGAAGTGTGGATATTAGTAATTGGCAGTCGGAGAGAAACCGCTGTGCTGGACTAGTTAATAGTTTATAACAGAAAACAGTGACGGGAGTTTGCATTCACGTAGATCGCAGAAGTGGAAGGTTGTAGGTGATACAGGTACTGTAGGTGGTTACCAAAACTTCCAGCGTCGGACGGTTTCACCCCCTACCCTGTTCTCTTATTTTCTCACTCTGTTTCTCTCCTTGTCCTCTCCATTCTCCCTATTCTCTCGCACTTTGACCGCACACAGCCAAACGCATTCAATTCGAGGTGTTCGCGACTCAGAGGTTTGTCACAACTTGTACCTAACACGATTCCTTGGGCTTCAAGCTGCAGAAAATATAGCCGCCAATGGCGACAAGCGACAATTCCGTAAAGCTCTTATTGCCCTCAAGATAATAAAAAAGGTTTTTCTTAGAATCGTGTTCCTTAACCAGCTCAACCTAGAAAATTATGTCACTCAAAGAATGAATGATCAAAACTATTAATTGTATTGTAAAAACAGTCGGCACAAAGTTTTCCGTTTAGTGTCTTATAACATCATAATCCATAGTAAGAAATTATTTTACATAACAAAGAACAATAAAAAATATTAGGGGCCCAATAGAAAATATATAATAAACTATTTTAAATTGCATGCCTAATGGTCTTAAAATTATATCAAACGTTACAATCCATAAACATAAGTCGTAATAACTTTCAGATTTCAGATTAAAGCTAAATAAATTAATGATAAACATATAAAAAAGGGCGGGATCAAACAACTTGAAAATGTGGTGTGGGATCGTTTGTATTTTAGAACTTTAAGAAAAAACTTTTCGCGCTGTTTTCCACTGACGTAATACAATCGATGTAACCTTACTTTTGACTTCTTCTGAGGGAAACCCGATAATAAACTATTAAGCTCCAGAAGATTTTCTGACAAAAAGATAAAATGGTAAGACAAAAATGACAAGTTTTTTAGATAAATAATTTTAGTTTATACACGAAGATAACAAAATACACTGAGAAAACTATATCGCATAAATTACAATATATATCGTAATTCCTGCGCTATGTATCGTAATTTTCGCATTATAATAGCGCAAAATCGTGAAACCGTACATTGCA
>NC_046660.1:99435356-99441478 GCF_010883055.1 Belonocnema kinseyi | reverse complement strand
GGGCGCTTCTTCTTATAAGAGTTCATTTGCACTTTTCTGTTCCTATTATGGAGAAGAAAGGATTTTTCTCTTTCGGAAAAACGAATATTCACATTTTTTACATATACGACACACGATGCGCTAGAAGTCAAAGAAAGATAGTTGATTTTTTCTGCGAAAATATGTATTCAGTCCTTTGAAATTTATTTTTTCTCGACAATACAATTTTATGGTTTCATAAAGAAGAAAGAGGAACGTAATTTAACACTTTTAACAAATGTTACATCAAACTTTTCAGGGCGGGTACAATATTGAATCTTCCAATTTCCCTGCCATTTCCCTGCCATTTAGACCAATTTCCCTGACAGGAAAGTATTAAAAAGAGAATAAGGTTTCAATCTTCTGCCAAGAAAAATAGTAAAAGAAGCCAGAAAAATGTGCTTTTCATGGCAGTATGTTCATATTCATATTTATTATTATCCCAGCAGTTTATACCCCAATTACAGGGTTTCTTATAGCCTTAATATATGCTTAAAGTATATTATGTGTCTACATATCACTCTTAAAATCCATAGTCAGATGACAGTATTTATTTCCATCTTACTTTCTACTCAGTATACATTTTATTGCAATTGCATTTTTAGGTAGTGAAGTTATCTTCTATCTTCCAACAGCATTATATTAAAACGTGTATAAAGTGTTAGGTATGAGTTACCCTTTTCAGGATAAATAATCTCCTCCTTAAACATCATATACCTCAAAAATCTCTTTTGTGTATTTTCAAGTGTCTCAGCATTTGATACAAATATTAAAATTTCTCTTTTTTTAAAACTCTTACACGTCCTGAACAAATATCCAAGCATTTTGCTAGTTTGTCTATTCATTATTTCAATATGATCTTTAAATCTGAATTGTGAGTTAAAATTTATTCCTAGATTGGACGTGCATTCTACTCTACTTAATTGGATGTTATTAATTTCGTAATTAAAGATTATTTCATTCGTAGTTCTAGAATATATAACCACTGAAATTTTTTCTAGATTAAGCATCAGCTTATTCTTCAAAAACCATTCATAGAAATGTTCCAGATCATTCTGTAGCTTCTCACAATCACCTATTTGTTTTATGTTCTTAAGTATCTCTGTATCGTCCGCATATAACATCATTTTTAAAGAGATCTGATCAATTACATCGTTACTATAGACAATATAAAAAATAGGAGCTAATTTGAGACTTGCGGAAGTCACGAATTAGGCTGATAAATTTCAGAAGAGTGACCTGCGAACTGAACATAGTGATTCCTATTTCTCAAAACATTCTTAATATAACAAGATTGGATGGTCGATTAAGGTCGCGTAATTTTATTAATAATAGCATGTGCTTCACTTTATCAAAATAGACATCAACTTGCTCATCACTTTTTAGCGCTTCCGAGGTATACTCTGTGAATTTACTCACATCTGTAATTGTAGATTTTCTCAGTACGAAACCGCGCTGTGAAGGATCTAATGATGATTATAGATTACATAATAGTATAAGCTGACACATCTCGAATATTAAAAAAAAGTTGTTTACAATTCGAATAGGATGATACTTTTTAGATCAGACCTATCACTCCCCTTAAAATCTGGACACACTTTGGTTTCTTGCCATTGTGATGGATAAATTTCAATCTTGAGAGCCATATTGTGAATATATGAGAGTGTTTTAACTAACACTGGATAGCAGTCCTCAACAATAAAGCTAGGTATCCTATCAATACCAGCTGTATAGGTTTATTTAGCAATCTTTATAGTGCATTTTCTACTTGAGTATTAAGAATTTGTATATTGTTCCCAAAAATATCCTTCCCTGAAAAGTCATGACACCATATCTCATCTTCCATATTTTCATCTTCCAAATATACGCTCTTAAAGTATTCTGCAAATCACTCAACAATCTCGCCCTGTTCGCACAATATAGAGCCCTGATACATCATGATTCCCGGAATCTTAGTTTCATTTATTAACTTTAATGCTATGTTCCAAATATTCAAAGGATTAGCCTGTAAAGAATTTTCTGCATCTGCTAAATAATTGTTATGATCAGCTTTTCAACATTTTTTAAAGATTTTGCAAATTTCATTGAGAGCCTTTATATCGCCCTCTGAATGATTAACCTTATACAACTCATTCCAATTAATTTTGGCTAAGTTTAAGTATAGTATAATTTAAGTTTAAGTAGTATAAAATTAAGTATAGTATAAAAAGTATAGTATAGTATAATCTATTAGTAAAGGAGGACGGAGCTCATACTCGTTCAGCATAGTATTGAAATAGTTTTTACTGTATACATAGTATTCGCAAAAACTAAGTCTAAATATCTATTGTTATTCTGCAAGACTTTGTTTTATTGGATTAAATTCATATATTCAGCAAATTTTCTTAGTTTATCCGCCCTAATGTCTGAGACAAAACCTTCACAAGAATCATTGTTATTACTTGTATTGAAATTTGCAGCAATAATAAACTTCCCATGATATAATGATCCTAACAAAGCCATTTCCTCTGTGAATAATAAAAATTCGTCAAACTTTAACGATTGAAGTATATATAGAACAACTATTATTAAAGAATAGAAGTTTTTAGATATTTTTGTAGCAACAATATTTAGGCTAGGACAATGACTTTTTTACAAGAGTTACCTACCTCACCACTTTTCCCAATTCTATCATCTCTGTAGCAAGCATACTTATTTATTTTGAATAAATACCATCTCGATCTTTGTGTTAAACCCCCTAACATTCTAATAGTAAATACTTAGGTTTTCTCTCGCTCTTGGTCAACTCCTGGTGTAGATTCTCAAGTTACTCTTTCTGAATTTTTGTTCTGCCTAGAGTACATCTTATTCCCTTTACAATTTAATTTTCTGGCCCTTCAATACTGTAGATATAGATTTGTGTGGAGTTTTTGCCTGAATATCCGTGTTTAAGATCAACTTGATTGGCCTCGGATTCGTCCTGTTCTGTGGTATTTTGCCAATTCTGTAGAATTGTCTACCTTCCAGCATAAACTCAGAATCAAAACATTTCATAATTTTCAAAAAGTTTTCACTCACAGTTCTATTCACAAACCGCCGGATTGAAAATGTATGGATTATTTAAGTAAAGGACATGTCCCTGTGGAAAAAATTCATAGCGCTAATACTGTTCCAGCCTAGAACGCCACGAGTCTATACTGGCACTATCTCGAGAAACTATGATGGGGCAGTGCGCAAACGTAACGCTCAAATCGTCTCGCCGCTATCTACACCAGCGGTATTGCCGCGTTCTAGTGAATTTAGTAAAATCTAGTAGATCTAGATGCGACCTAGATTGTATATTTGATACTAATTTTTATAATTAAATCATTCCTGACATAAAAGCACTATGAGCTACATTGGGAATATTAACCAATTCCAGATTTCTGTAAGAAAAATGGAATATAGCTTGTATGTGCTTTTTTGTCAGAATATTTCCGAATATTACTGATAAAAAAGAAAATGTTTTATTGTAAATGTTTTGGAACCTATATAGGGTTCTATATAGGAACCTATGTCTTCTTTCGTCTTTCTGTGCTTTTTCCAAAAACTTAATTTTTTAATTTTTAATCTTATGTTTTACGATTAAAAGAAAATCTACTCGTCCTATCGAAAAATAATTAATAATAAATTTATAGATCTTTTTAGGCGAACAACTTTTGCCTGGTAATTTAAGTTCATACCTTGTATCGTTTTTTCAAACAAATTTAATATTTTTATTTATAATGTTATTTTTTACGACTAAAGCAAAAACTAACTGTCCTATCAAAAGTTATAGCTCTTTTTTGGATGAACAAGTTCTGTCTAATTTTTTCTCGTAGCTTGTATCGAAAAGTGATTTTCTTCTCTTGACTTTTTCATGGCATGCGTTTTTTGGCTTAAAATGTTCATTTTAGTTGTTTTTTTATTTTGAAAATGTTCTAACTCTGATAATTTTCTTTTTATAGAAAAGTCATGGGGAGAAATTTTTAAGTTTCTGAGTACTATGAACAACCGTACATAGAATCTTTAAATCTTGAAAAAATGTGGTTTCAAACATTTTTGGTACGATCAAATTTGGAATTTTCAAGTTTTCCACCAAATTAAAACAGTTGTTTTTATAATCTTGTAGGGCTTTCGAAAAACAAAAACAAAGTTTTTCTTCTCCTGACTTTTTTCGTATCATGCGTCGTTTGGCTTAAAATGTTCATTTTAGTTTGTTTTTTTGGATTTTGAAAATACTCTAACTCTGATAATTTTCTTTTTATAGAAAAAAGTCGGAAGGATAAATTGTTTAAGTTTTAAAATACTATGAACAACCGTGCATAGAATTTTCACATTTTAAAAAAAATGTGGTTTCAAAAATTTTGTGTAGGATCAAATTTTGAATTTTCAACTTTATGATCAAATTGAAAAAGCTGTTATCATAATCTTGCAGGGCTTTCAAAAAGCAACGTTTTTCTTTTCCAGACTTTTTTTCGTATCATAAATTGTTTGGCTTAGATTGTTCATTTTATTATTTTTTTAATTTTGCAAATGCTATAACTCTAGTAATTTTTCATTTTTCAAAAAAAGTTATTAGGATAAATTGTTAAATTTTTTGAATTCTAAGAACAAACGTATAGAGAATTTTTGAAATTTTAAAAAAGTGGTCTTGAAAATATTCAAAATGTGCGCACTTTTTGAATTTTCATCCAAAATAACTGGCTAACGAACTTGACCTTTAGTTCAGGACACTAAACGAGTGTACCAAAGGGCAATCTTATAGATTAATTTTTTCGAAATTTATCGTGTTCACAGACAGACAGACATACAGACATATTCGTAAAAACCTGTTTTGCGGATTCAGGGGGTCTCAAAACGTGGACATTTGACAAAAACTGGGGGGGGGGGGGGGCATATTTTACACAAATCTAATACCTTCTCTGATGAGAATGTAATAATTCCTGTATTTGTTTGTATTAGATAATTATTGCTTGTTTTTTTCTTTCTTATTAATATATATTTGATTGAATTGCCTTATTTGAATAAATAATGATCCTTAGACAATTTTTAAAGAAATGTTGAGAAAACATTTCTTATTTTTAAAGTGTCCTGTGTGTAGAGATTTACCCATATCGATATTCACCAGCTCGTATAAATCGTAACTGAAAAGTGGTATTCCGTACAATTTGTAGTGGTATAATTCGGAAACCCCTGGGATTGATTTACATATTTCTTTAAACGAAGTTTCTAGGTACACGATAAATATTTGGTCTGCGCTCAGTCGCTCCCCGAATTCCGGGGAAACTGTCGCCATTTACAAATTCCTTGGGCTCACCGAAAATATTTGTTCTATGCTTCATCGAATTTCAGTGAACCTAGACACTGGTTTTTCTAAAACGAAATTGAGTATTTTTTTTTTTTTGATATTCGAGATCGTGGGTCAATTATTCTGGAGAAATACATAATTACTTAAATAGGTATACATATTATGATTTTACTTACAGAGACCTTGATAAAAATATACGAAAGTTGGACTGACCTGAAACAAATAAAAAAAAAAGATTGGAGTATTGATTAATAATATTGTTTAAATTTGGGCAGATCAAGGGGAATTAAAAGAATTTCGGTCTCTAATCTAAATCAACATTGAAACTGAATAATGTAAATTTGAAGTCAACTTCTAATTTTTACTGATTTTCAAAAATGATTTGAAAGTCTTTACAATACGTTTTTACATTTCAAAAGTTGGTTAAATCCAGTTTCGTATGCGCTAAGTATTTACATCACTTGAATCCGGGATCCTCTTATAGATTATTTGTTTTAGCTTTAGGAACCTGACAGTCCTCAGAAAAGATTACGAATGTACAATGGACTTTGTTTTTGAATTGTCCAGAAGTTATACAAAAACGTAGGCAGTAAAATGTAACCACATTAGGGAACTTTCCTCAAAACGGAAAAAATATTTTTCAAGTGTTTACACCGAAGCTAACTGAAATTATCGATTGATGGTGGCAGCATGTAGTATTTACAGTCTGTCAAGTTAAAGCGTGGGTGGCTTTACTCGCAGTCGGTAAGGTGTATCGACATGATTTTGGTGTCAAAATATTAAGAAGAGCTCCCTC
>NC_046660.1:99431633-99435256 GCF_010883055.1 Belonocnema kinseyi | reverse complement strand
GAAAATTAAAATTCGAAAATTTTTTCTAAAGCCTCCAGGGGACTTCGTTTTCGCACGAAAAAATTTTATGTGCCCTTATTGCATCCGGACCCACAATTCACACTGATTTTGAAAGAAAAGCAGAAAAAATCGAACTCGTTTGAAAAGTTCCCATTGAAACGGTTGCAAAGGATCGTAAAAGCGCCTCACCCTTTCTCAGGTACGTGTACTCATACTCATAAATAATAAAACAGCCGCTCGATGCAAATGCCGTGACTTGTATATGAACATGCCTGTTGACTATTGCATCCGGAAATGAAACAAAATTAACGCACGGTGATAAATATTTTAAGGCAGAAATATGGAATGTTGTCAAAGAAAATGTTTCAATAACAATTCAAACTCTCAGTTCGCAAAAATAATATTTTCAACAAATGCTGAAGTGTTCGAGAAAATGTTAAATATCATGGAAAAGACGAATTTATATTTTAAGAATAGCTTCACAAGTACTTTTGCACCATTCAAATTGAATTACATAAAAGTTGAACAAAAGTGAAAAGTACATTTAAGTGATGATGCACATAATTTTCACAAGCCCATGCTCGTCCATTTCGTCGATTCGAAAAAATAGATGTTTCAAAGTACACATGCACCAGTAATATTCTCGCTCATTCTGCTGGACTGAAGGGCTTTGTACATCTTTTTGAGGCAGCATGAAATTCTTTTTTTCACTTCGTGACACTGTTTTTAATTATTCTAAATGAAATATGTAGAAAATTGAAAATGTGAATACACTTACAAATAGATCACAAAAAAAATATAAGTATTTTTTAAACATTTTTCCATCAGGTCTGTGACTGCGTTAACTGTTTTATAGGTTATGTGTTCGTCACGTTCAAACTGTCAAAGCTGGTCAGAAAAAATGGATCAAAAAACGGATCAGTTATATTGTAAATTATCAATATAATTACCTTCTTAAAATGTAATTTTAAGGGTATACTTTTATTTTTAAAAACAAAGTGCTCAACTTTAAATTAAAAAAATTAAAAAGCGACGAAATTTCAAGTTTCGATTTGTTAACCTAAGCCCGCTTCTTCAGTTTTTTAGACTTTCATGGAAAAAAATTTAATAGACAAAATTTCACAACTTTTTCGTAACGACCCAATTACAGTTTTATTAAAGCAGTTAATTATGCTGACAGTTCACGCAGGTTTTCTATTATTTAATCCGCTAACATATGAAGAATGTCAGAACAATTAAAACCAACTGTGTTAAGAATCGTTGCGAATTAAAACAAGAAATATTAGTATAAAGTAGGCGACATTAACAAATTGTTCAACTGTTAAGATTATAAATTTAAAAATGCATACTTTTGAATGATTTAAATTTGAAATTTGCTAATTTTGACCCATAATTAAAAATTTCAAACTTAAGGCTTCCAATATTGAATAATTTAAAACTTGAAATAATAGCATTACCATTCAATATTGACATCGTAGAAATTTTATTAAGTTTCGAAATGGCTCAGTTTTTGAACTATTTTCTATTACAATTAGAAAAAATTCCCGGTTAAAAATTAAACTCACTGAAATTTTCGAAACGATTTGATTGAAATTTAGTTTTTCGAAATTATGGATAACATAAGAGAATCCCTTCTTGACTCCGTAAGAAGACAGATTTTGTTGGTTTGCTTCTTTTCTGTGCATCTAGTAACGAACTAGCAATAACAAGATCACAAAACTAATTAAGGCACTGAAGCTTGCTTGGCGTGGCACAGAATTCTATGCCATCGCGAAAATCTAAGGAACAGGAACGATGGCCTTTTGTACAAAGTCCGTAGTGCGAAAGATAAACTGAACTAAAGTTACAAATCGTCAAGATTATAAATTAGATTTGCGGTTAAATTTGCAGACAATAATAGCCACTGCGAGATTTTCTGTTGTTCCGCTGATCTTTAACTTTGTGCATTGAATTAAGATTTACTATTTGATTTATTTGACTAACTCTCAAATTTGTTTTCCTTGATCATCATAAACATAATGTAGACGTCCAGTAGAGTGTCAATTTAATCATCAAGAAGTACTTAAATCCAATTAGTTAAAAACAAAAACTTATTTCAATCCTAAATCAAGAAATTCGTAATTTATGAGGCAGACTTAAGATGCACTGAATAATGAAAGCACATTGCGCTACCTTTATAAAGTGTCGTCCGTAAAAGGTGGGCTTGAGTTCATCTTCTATGAAACATACAAAGAAATATTCAAGAGGGTACAAACAAAACGAAAAACTCCAATTAAAGCGTCATTCAGTAATTTCATCACATAATTAAAAACAGGTTCTGTCAATAGATATCTCTGTGCATATCTTATTTCCCTTTGTTGGGCGTCTTTCGTAAAAGTGCCAACAATTACGTTAAATGAACCAATAAGAAACTCTCCTTGGAAGAGAAATAAAGGCAACAACAATAGATCCATCTCGACGAAGAAGTAGAAACACTTTAACAGGCTTGCAAACTTGAGAGAACTAAAAAAATATTGAATGTCGAGAAAATTGATATTACATCCAGTGGTACTCTCTCCTGTAGATTATAATGCTTCACTCCATTATCTTTTTATATAGGTGGGACAAGGGGGGCATCGCCAACCAGTTAACAATCAATGATTTTTCTAAAGTTAATGTCATGTTGAATTGATCCTTTTTTTCTCATTTCGAGTTCTACATTATTTTATGTAATATTTCTATAAGTATTAATCACATACAAAAAACAATGATTTGGTAATTTAATTATTTCCAACAACACTGAGAAAATGTTTGTTTGAATCAAACAAATTATTTCTTTAATATTGGGTCAAACAAATGTTTGGTTGAGTCAACTAAATTGTTTGTTTGTCCTTATTTGTTTGGTGCAAATAAATGTTTGGTTAGTTTTTAATAAATTTCCTGTTTAAAATAAGCATAGTTCTTGTTTACATTGAATATATATTTTTTAAATTAATTAAAGATTTTTTCAGGTGAAGTAAATCTTATTTTAGACTTAACCTCAAAATTGAGCATTCTTTGTAAAAATAATGTATAGGCTCGATAATATGTTTATTGTTAATCATAAATACTATTGTATATGTAAAAGCAGAAACACTTGTTCGAGCCGAATGCTTAATTCTGGTTAAATTTTAAGTCTGGACATCTCATTTCTGTATTGAACAAACGCAAAGTAGAATGAGAAATGAACCAGAGTTAGACATTTGAATTGAATGTATATATGTGTTCCTGCTTTTAAGTATACAGTGATAATTATAATAGAAAAGAACATGATTGATTTCATAAATCATCATTATAAAGACAAAAGGTTAGTATTGAAAAAGACTTACATCCGAAATCTTCAATTATATCCAAGGTAAAACCCTAAACTTCAAGTATTTCCTAAAATAGAGATATTGCGCCTATTTTTCAATTTATTTATCATTTTATAGTAAATCAGAAGCTTTAGAATAATACAAAATGGAAAAAATACGAATGTCATCAAATATTTTTAATCACATTAGTATAGCATGCTACGCGCCGGTTGATAGTGATCCTAGAGAAGTAAAAGACGCCTTCTGGGACACTTTAAATGACACAATAAACATCTGCGAACATGGGGAAAG
>NC_046660.1:99428292-99431533 GCF_010883055.1 Belonocnema kinseyi | reverse complement strand
AATTAACGCAAATAAAACAAAAACTATGGTGTTCGAAGGAAAGAGTCAGAAAACACTATGCAATATTTTATTAAATGATGAGAGAATTGAACAAGTTGATAAATTCGTATACCCTCGTAGCTTATTTACTAGGGACGGGAAGATAGATGAGGAATTAGATAGACGAATAAATGAAGGTAAGAAGGTTATTGGTAGAGCAGGTACCCTTATCAGAAGTAAAAATATATCAAATAAAGCTAAAATGGCAATACATAATTCTATATTTGTACCGACTGTACTATACGGTAGCGAGACATGGACTTATCAAGAAAAAGATAAGAGTAAAATTAACGCAATTGACATGAGATTCATGCGCACAGTATGTGGGTATCAAGGTAAAATAAATGGCAGCGTGCCCAGAGGGAAACCGCGGAAAGAATGGTTAGAATGTGTGAATGAGACCCGAGTTAGAAGAGACATAAGAAGTCACAGAAACACGAGAGCCTGCATGAAAAATGCATGGACATAAAAGAAGCTAGAGAAATATGCCAGGACAGGAAAGTATGGCGGAAAATAGTTAATAAAAAGAGTGTCAGTAGAGTGAATGACGCCTGAAACAAAGACCTCGGTTACTAATAGACCCAAGTGGGGAACCTTACATAACGACTTCGTGAGGTTCTTCGCTTGGGGTGATTGCTAGAAAGATTGATCAGCAACCTGGGTCGGAGCAGTGTTGCGGAACGAACGTGTTATTTACTTAAACAGCACGAGAATTCTGGATCAATCTGAAAAATCTCTATCCCTTCCACACACTACTCCTTTCCCCTACCGAGTGAGTCACGCCTACCCCGAAAGGGAAATGGCTTAATGGTGTAATAATAACATGATCAATTAATTTAGATTCTGGGTTAGTCTCTTAGGAATCGCCGCAGCGCTTTAGCACGCCTAGCGGCACTTTGTAGTACTGGTTTCTACTGTATTTTTTGTTTCAATCAAATAAATATTTTTATGAATTCGAATAAACACATATGAAACAAATGTAATGTTTAATAAAAGTCAATTTTTTATTTAAATCAAACAAATTAGACAAAAGAAATTATTTGTTTCAATCCACAAGGCTTATGAAAATCAGAAGATTTAAAGGTAAGAAAATGTGATGGTTTGCTTCTGTGATATTTTATGAACTGGAAAAATTACCTTAAAATATATCCAACAAGAAGAATAAGTTATTTTGAATACAAATAGAGAAAGCTGTAATTTACCCTCTCATTGATTGACATTCTACTAAAAACAGACTTTACGCAGTGTTTCTACCGTAACAATAAAAGAACCCTGCGTACCGACCGGATTAATGATAATAATATTTAATAGTTTCTTCCATAAGATAAGTTGCTCTTCTACATTGCCGATCATTTATCGGCGAAACTTTGTGACACGTGTATCACCTAAACACTTGTAAATATTATTTTCGTCGGGCCTGCCCCCCTGTCCAGGCCTCACTTATTTATGAGATTTACTATATTTTGGACTTCAATTACGTCTAATTAATATAATTAGATTGTGTGATATTGTTTTACCTGTCTAGATATCAAGTTTTTATACCGTAAGTATGGTCATTAAAGTTGAAAACTTTATATTTCTGTCAGCGAAACTTCCATTTTTTCGTGATAAAAACTGTTTTCTGTGTAATTTTTCTTTTGACACGTCAGTTTTTAGGATTTTAGTAAGTAGCACTATCTCTCTGATAAAATAGATTTATTTGATGCAAAGTAGAACTAAAATTGTTAAACAATAGCCATGCTGTAAAGAAAATCACCTTTGCCCCACTGGTTGGCGCTGTCCCCCTTACCCTACTAAATTTTGTTCATGACTGCATGACTGGTTTCATTAAGATCTCTTCAACTAAACACGTCTTATAAATATTGCAAGAAAAATTAATTAAATATTGATTAGTCTTATTAGTCACTATTTTTAGGAAAAATGTATTAATTTATCAAATGAGTAAAAGTCTAATCTGCAATTTAAGATTTTTACTTAAAAAAATCCGTAAATGTATAGGTCCATATTTTCTCGATTCCAATTTAAAAATCATAGACTAATGTTTTTTAATTGTTTAATTTTTCAAAGTTTTTATGATATATAAATTATGATTATCCATAAAATACGGAAGGGTTATTTTTGGAATTTTGGACACCCTAACCCCCATCGTAAAGCTTTTTGTATACATAGTAAGTAGTTGAAGACATGATAGTGGCAACTGTATCAGGACCATTTCAAGTTAGGACCTCGAATACGTTATTTTAAATTTTAAAAGTGCCAAAATCACATGGTATTTATCATGAGAGTAAGATTTTGCTGCCCCACAATAAAAGTCTTAAAATAAAAGTTTAGAATTGAATATTTCTATAAACTTAGACACTTTTTAGTAAAAATGAATGAAAATTGATAGAATATAGAATTATTTCTGACTAATTTACACATTTAATGTTTGACAAAAATTGTTTATAATTCAAATTAAAATATTTACAATATTAAATTGACGATCGCTAGAGTGCATTAAAAATTGTTAACCTGAAAAATTTAACTGTTTGAAGTAAATTTAATGACACACTGCTTATATTTATGTCAACCAGATTTTATAAGTACAATGAAACTCTTCTATAGCGCCCATTTTGGGGCTAAGGGTGGATGGGATCTAACTCATTATAGCCCGCTCCGCTTTTGTTTGTTCACGCCTGACTGCTCGCCTGAGTGACAGCCGCAGAGCCCGCGCACCTCCTGTTAGAACTATATGCGCGGCGTCAATTCTTATTGAAGAATTTCACTGTAATTATAATTGATATTCATTTTTTTTCTGTGGTATGGTATAT
This sequence comes from Belonocnema kinseyi, assembly GCF_010883055.1. Taxonomy (NCBI): domain Eukaryota; kingdom Metazoa; phylum Arthropoda; class Insecta; order Hymenoptera; family Cynipidae; genus Belonocnema; species Belonocnema kinseyi. The sequence goes on along the minus strand of NC_046660.1, from coordinate 99,428,684 downwards.
ACTATAGATTGCCGTGTCGAACTCTCTCTGTCCCAGCGGACCTACATAAGATTTTTCTAACGACACAAATAAATCAATATTTACAAAAATATTTATATTATACCATGTAGAAAAAAAAGAAACTCATTTATAATTACGTACTGTTAACGCTGAACCTCAAAACTTTGTCGAATTCGGTCTGGTGTGGTTTATAGTTTTAATTAACAAGTATGAACCACAATACAAATAAATGCCAAATAAAAATTATTATTACAGACTGCAGAATTGTCAACATCATTACAGATCTACGGTTACGAGGTTAGTTCAATAAGTCCTTAGAATGACCAACAGATGGCGCGCGAATCGCTCCAAATCATCTGTTTTCAGTCAGCACCACTCCCGACTAGATATAT
>NC_046660.1:99426829-99428192 GCF_010883055.1 Belonocnema kinseyi | reverse complement strand
AAGACATAACGCATCCTTGTCTAACTCCTTGAATAATATCGAAACAGTCACTCAGTTTCCCATTCACTCTTACCCTCGCTTTGCTACCTGTATATATTGTTTGTATAGCTTGTGGGATCCATCCATTGACTCCATACTCTTTCAGGACTTCCCAAAGTTTACTTCCATCTACCTTGCCAAAAGCTTTTTCTAGGTCAACAAATGCACAGAAAACTTTTTTTCCTACTCTCAAACTTTTTTCTGTTATTTGCCTTAAGCTAAATATTTGATCCGTACATGACCTTCCTGGCATAAATCCACTTTGGACTTCCCAAATCTTTGCTTCTGTTATTTTCATTACCCTACGAATAAGTATTTTTGAATATATTTTACTTACGGTGCTTAATAAGTTAACCCCTCTGTAATTATTGCAATCGCTTTTATCTGCCTTTCTCTTGTATATTGGTACGATAATCGCTTCTTTCCAATCGTCTGGGACGTCTCCCATCTCCAAACATAAATTTATCAATTCGCACAGTCTGTGTGGTCTGCACACGCCATCGTGTTTAAGCATTTCAGCGTTAATACCGTCTACCCCGGCAGCCTTACCGTTTTTCAAGTTCTTAATTATATCCCTAACCGCAGTGACACAGACTTTTTTCAATTGAGTTTTCCATCACATCGTGTTCAACATCGCAGTTGTGGTGTCCTATAGCTTCATCTCCGAATTGTCTCCTAAAATAGTCTCTGAAAGCCTCTAGTATTCCGTCAGCATCATATACCATTTCCCCCCTACTATTTCTCATGTTGAAAATTTCTGTACTTTTGTTTCCTTTCATTTTTTTATAAAGTAGTTTCCTGCTTCCTTCAAAGTCGTTTTGTATTTTTATCTCATCTTCTGCTCTAATTGTATCTTTACTGTCTTTAACTAATCGTTTAAGTATCCTGTTTTCGCGTCTATAATCATTTCTACGTCTACTCCTTTCCTCATTGTTAAGACCTGCGATGTTCAAAGTTCTCTTGTACGCTTCTCTTTTTATTTTTTGGGCAGCCTGAATTTCATCATTCCACCACGCATCACCAGACATTCTTCCTACAACTGCGGTACTACACACTTCGATCGTACATCTAACAAGGATATCCCGTAACATTGTCCAGGAGCCCTCTATATCTTTGTTTTTTATACGGTCCTCCCATGTTGCCCTATCTATGCTTTCGATTATCTTATTTTGGAAATCTATTCGCACATCCGGTTTCTGTAGGTTCTAAATTTTGACTCGCATTTGTTTTGCTTTCTTGGGTCTCTTTTTTCTCCATCCCCGACCTAAGTTAATTTTTGAGATCAGAAGGTAATGATCAGTATTGCATTCAGGACCCCTCATGA
>NC_046660.1:99419127-99426729 GCF_010883055.1 Belonocnema kinseyi | reverse complement strand
AAACGCACTTTTCTGAAGGATTAAAAAAACTTGAAAAGCGATTGACCAAGTGTATAGAGCTCCAAGAAGATTATGTTGAAAAATAAAAAAAAATTTACCCAAGAAAAATTGTTTTTATACTTCATTCTAAGGACTTATTGAACTACCCTCGTATTTCCTGTCAAAATTACTGAACTTTTCTGTCAAATCAAAACCTTCAGAACATTATTTTGAATGCAAAGGTCTACTCCCTTAATATGACGAGGTTCTATTTGAACAAGTACAAATTCAGCAAAATCAGAATCTGTAACCAGAAGAAAATGTTACTCGAGTTTCAGTAAGCTACACTGAAACGTCAAAAGCACCGTACGGTGCTGAAACTTTGAAATAATTTACCGTCAATATATTAGTACCAAGCATACCCATAATTTTCGAAAGAGAAACTTTATTCAGCAAACTCTAAAACTGTATAAACACGTTTAATTAATTTCTATTCTTCAATAGATATAATGCAAAATAGAAGAAAAATGGTGAAATAAAGTTGCCAGCTACTTAAGAACATGATTTTATTGCAACAAAAATGAAAGAAAAATTGTATCAATGTTAACTTAAACCTTTAATACTCAGTAGCTCTGCCTTCAGCGGATTTTACTTCTTTTAGACCTTGTGGCGTCGAATCAATCAGTTCTGTACATCGCTTAGGATAAACATCATTCAAAATCAATCAAATAGTTTCGAACAATTCAGTTAAATTTGAAGAAAATGGGTTGAAAAATTTGGTACATGCTCTAACTCTTTGAATTTATATTCAAAATAGCTGGCTAACCAACTTGACTTTCAGTTTCCGAAACTTAAGAAGTATACCAAAAGCCAATTTGATAGATTAATTTTTTCAAAAGTTATCGTGTTCACAGGCAGATAGTCATACAGTCAGTCTTCTCTGATGAGAATGAAAAAAAGATCCGTTTTATTTTTAACTGCTAAGGTGTCCGGTGATTGAGATTTGTTTAACGTTTGTTATTCTGAAGAAACTGTACAAATTCTACCGTTACCAGTGTAAGACAAGAAAGAATTTCGGATATTTTTTCCATCCAGTTAGCATTCTAAGTCTGGCGGCAACTCGCAATCATTAAAATCTCGGAAAGCTACTCGCATCATTATCTACAGTCTACGAGTTGTGTGTACTCGTACATGAGAGGAGCGAAAGGTTGAAGCGGTGAAAAGGGATGTACGGAATTTAACACGTGTATACCGTATACTTCAGTTTAGAGTATGGATGCAAATAGTCCGTGATACATACTCCACATCTCGTACATACTCGCGTGTACGCGTGTCTGCCGCAGACGCTTCGGCGATTGCTGTAACTAACCTCTCTCTATCTCAAGCTCATACTATGGACCCCCGCAGCGAGGAATTTACTGATGATAATTGCAGAGAATTAACGACAGCGTATCACTGTCGGATAGTCTGAATTCTGGAATATTGAAACAATGTCTACACAATTCAATGTTGTACTCTGTTAATTTACATTCATTTGGAATTTCGGGAAAACATGTTCCAGTTGGAACTGAATGTTTGCATCCATACATAACCATTGTAATCAAGGGAAAATAGAGACACGTAATCACTAGGGTGGTACTTATTACGTGGGGTATACAAGTTTTTGCAATCTGTTGGACTTCCTAGTTTCGTAAAGTTACATGAGAAGAAAATGTCCTGAAATTTATAGCTAAATCGAATAATATTTAGAGGTCTAACAGAAACCTTGCATTTCCCCAGGCATTTCATATGGGAAAAATTGAGCAAAAGCTAAAGCTTCTAGTAAATAGTGATGTTTCCAACACAAAACTTTTTTTAAATTACAAAATGATGGTTGATATAATTTCTAAAAAATCGCAATGTTTGTAATTTGTAACTAAAGTTTCTTAAAATTGTTTAGTAAAGCAATTGTACTAGAGATAATAAACTATTATTATTATTATTATTATTATTATTATACCATTAAGCCATTTCCCTTTCGGGGTAGGCGTGACTCACTCGGCAGGGGAAAGGAGTAGTGTGTGGATGGGATAGAGATTTTTCAGATTGATCCAGAATTCTCGTGCTATTTATGTAAATAACACGTTCGTTCCGCAACACTGCTCCGACCCAGGTTGCTGATCAATCTCTCTAGCAATCAGCCCAAGCGAAGAACCTCACGAAGCCGTTATGTAAGGTTCCCCAATTGGGTCCATTAATAGCCAAGGTCTTTGTTTCAGGCATCGTTCACTCTACTGACACTCTTTTTATTAACTGCACCACATTCTTTTAGAATTATCTCGTTACTTAGTTTGTCCATGAGGGATTTCCCGCTTATTATGCGCAAACTAGTGATCCATAAATATAAAAATTCGGAAGAAAAAAATAGCTGCCAACGAATTATCAAAAAGACTGTTTTTTTTAAAAACGTTCGTTAAAATTTGTATAAATCGTAATAGAATGAAGTATATGAACGAAAAATAACTGATGGCTCATAAGATTCTTGAAAAAACCACATTAATTCTATCACGAAATATACCAATTTTAACAAAAAAGTGTGAAAAAAAAAACAATTTTTTGTATAGTTTCTTTGGCAGTCATTTTTTATATTTTTTATTTAGAATTATAATATTTATCCCTCACTAGTTTATTCATATTGATAAAATTGCTTTTCTAAACAATGTTGACAAAATTTCGTTAAAAATGACAAGAATACATGCGCCCTAAACTACGACCCAAAACAGCGTTATGTATTAACATTTTGGATAAACGTTGAATTTAACTAAAAACTTACTTACATGAAATAATAAATTGAAATGTTTCTGAAATTTCAAAAGATTGCAAAATAATCTACAAAAATTTCGAAGATTTCGAAAATTAAGCATCGATTTAAAATATTTTAGAAGATTCGACTGGTATAGAGAAGAAGCAGAATACAGCAGAGTCCTCTGCCTTTTAGATTGCTGATATATACATATAAAGACTAACATTTCGCAATTATTGGTATTAGACGAAATTAATTAAAAACGTGAGAAAATCTCGCGTGCAGTTAACTCTATAAGAGGGAGATAGAAGTAGAAAGAAGCAAACGACCGGTTTCTCTCCCTTTCATCGCACAGTGTTTTCAGTTATGAAGTTTGAGAGCGTCCGGCGTAAATATTAAACATACTCAATGCGTTACACATTTGAGTCACCACCGACTCAAGTCAAACTGTCCATATCGAAGCCTAAGACATTTCCACATCAAAAACGAAATTTTTTCCGAAAACATCAGCCGCCATTCCGTAGTTTTGAATTTCGTGTAAGTTGAGGTCTACGGCGCCACGCCAAACAGAGGGAGGAAATGCAATTTTTTCTTTCAATAATGTCCAGAGCCTTCAATTTTGGTCCGATTACAACATTTAAAAAAATTAAAGTTCATTAAATTCTTAAGAGCCTGACGCTCCAAACTTTAGTCTCCTCTATTTGTTTATTAATATATTTTTCACTCAAAGCATGAAAAAACTGAAATTTTGTACATAGCAATTTTGTATGATTTCATAACTGATTCGGTAAACTTTATAGTGTCTTAAATGAATGTTTATGGACTCACAGAGTACAAATAATTTTTTAATTATTCTATTAATTTGTTACAAACAAATTTTATGAACAAATTGACAAATATTCTTATTGTCAGTAAAAAAATTGCATTGCTAGAAGTGATGCATATTAATGGAGAAATTGCATTTAATTACAAAACTAATTTTAAAGTTTATAATAAACATTGTTACAAACAATTCTTGTGGCAAAGTATTAAAATTTCATATTTTTTAAATTATAATTTCTTTCAATCGCCAGAACAACTTCAGGTATTCCTTAAAATAATGAATACTTCATAATATTTGATAAAATATAACAATTGAAATTTCTATAAACAAATTAGATAAAGCATTCAAAATTTTGGCCCTTTCGCATACTAATTTTTTTTCACTGGAAATGTCTTAAGCTATTGGACAACAGCTTAAAAGATTTCAAGTACAAAATAATTTTTTTCTATGTGAAAGGACCTACATTTTGAATTTTTTTATAAAAAATTTAATTGTTACATTTTATCAAATATTATTAAATATTTGTTATTTTAAGAAATATCTGAAGTCGTTCTGGCGATTAAAGGAAATTATAATTTTAAAAACATCAAATTTTAATACTTTGCCACAAGAATTGTTTATAAAAATGGTTATTATAAACTATTAAATTAGTTTCGTAATTAAATGCAATTCCTAAATTAATAGGCAGCATTTTTTTTACCGATAATAAGACTATTATTCAATTTGTTCATAAAATTTGTTTGTAACAAATTAATAGAATTATATAATATTATGTAATATAATAATATATATATATATATGTGTATATATATGTAATAATATAATAATAATATAATATAACAATATAATGTATTATATGAGTCCTTAAACATTAATTTAAGACAATATAAAGTTTATCGAATCAGTTATTTAAATGTAAAATATTGCTATGTACAAAATTTCAGTTTTCCATACTTTGAGTGGAAAAAATATTAATAAACAAATAGAGATAAAAGTTTAAAGCTTCAGGCTCTTCAGAATTTAATGAACTTAATTTTTTTTAAATTCAAAATTGGAAAATCATTATTATAAACAAATAAAGAAAACAATTTTTGGCTTCAGCTATTGGCGACAAAAAGAATAGTCTTTCTCCATGGAATTAGCTCCATAGAGCTCGTGAATGATACTCAGTTATCATATCTGCTCATATAAGAACAATTCGAAATTGTTCAAACGATCTTAGTGAACAATTGCAATATTCGGCTATTTTTCGTCACACAAACTCCGTTCTTTGGATGTATTTAATTGTTTATGACTGATCTTCGAATAACGTAAGGGAATTTATATTAATAATAACAATTACCAATAATATGAACAATTTCATGAACAATTACTTATCTTTTCTATTCGTCATGGAATGAATAGCGTTTTCTACCCAGTATCACAAGGAAATAAAGCAAAAATTCCTAAAAAAGAATGTCAAGGAACTAATTGATAATTGTATTGGGTGCGAGATTCAAGAAAGGTGAGATTACGATTCGAAAGATAATAAAATGTCACTGTATTCGGACTATTGTAAGTGTTTGACAGTATATGAGATAATGTAACATATGTTTAAATACAATCGAAGTTTATTGAAGAAAATATATATAGAAAAGTATTAGAGAATCTGAGTTGCTCGCTTGCTTGCCACAGCTCAAATGGTACACTTGTCCGGGTTCTCCGCTATCCGCACTCGAGTTTTCCTGCTCGGTAGGGTGGAGAGCCCACACGAAGGCGAAGCCACGAATCAGACTACGAGCTCGAACTGGATTTTTCCAGTTAAGTGCGAGCTTCAACTGGATTTTGACGGTTGCGTATGAGCTTAAACTGCATTTTTCTGAACAATCTGTGTATTTGTTTATTACATTTGTTTAAATAATCAACCATTGTTATCCGATGATCGAAAATAATTAATGGGTATCATCAATCACTGATCTGCAGTTCATTCTGCCTGAAAAACGCTATTCATTCCATGAAGCATAGAAAAGATGAGTAATTGTTCACGAAATTGTTTATAACAATGGCAGTTGTTCCCCTTATGTTGTTCGAAGATCAGTCATTAACAATTAAATACATTCAAAGAACGGAGTTTGTGTCACGAAAAATAGCCGAATAATGCAATTGTTAACTAAGATCGTTTGAACAATTTCGAATTGTTCTTATATGAGCAGATATGATAACTGAGTATCATTCACGAGCTCTATGGAGCTAATTACATGAAGAATGACTATTCTTTTCGTCACCAATAGCTGAAGCCCAAAATTGTTTTCTTTATTTGTTTACAATAATGATTGTTTATTCATGAATCCTCACGGGCATGACACAAAAATTATTTTTGTTGATCAATTGAGGAATTCCAGTGAGAATCAAGGGACCATACACCGTAAAACCATATGAAACCATTTTCATATACTTATTTGTTTATAACAAATTGAATACATTTTTTAATTTATCCTACGGTATTGGAAAATTGTACTGGATAATTCCTCTACTCATTCTAAATTTTCTACGGCGTCTTGAAATTTAAACACAGAAATAGGATAATTTAAACGATGCAGATTAGTTTTCGATACAAAAAGGCGAATTTTAAATTGCAAAAGAAATTTTCAACCAAACACTGAGAAGTTAACTGTTGGTTCTCGCGATTCGTGCTCGATTATGTATTTACCTCGCGCTACGCGCTCGGCCTTTTTATTTCCACATGTTCTTCTGCAAAAAAATTAAAATTAAGACTCAAAACATCCCCCACTGTAAGTTTGTGATTGTGAATTCTCTTTCGTTAAAAAAGCTTAGCTCGAGAGTTTGAGCGCACCTACGGCACGCGACTGATAGCAATCGCACTCCGCGCTAAATCATGTATTATTTCAATAAATGTATATCATTACAATTCATAATATGCATAAAAATTAAATTATACTAATTCTTATTTTCTTGTTTTTATAATTTTTAAAACATTTAACATTGTTTTTTACGATTAAATAAAAACTACTGCGCATCTCCTCTTTCGTCTTTTCTGTGCTTTTTCCAAAATGATAATTTTTTTATATTTTTAATCTTATGTTTTACGATTAAAAGAAAATCTACTCGTCCTATGGAAAAATGATTAATAATAAATTTATAGATCTTTTTATGCGAACAACTTGTCTGGTAATTTAAGTTCATACTTTGTGTCCCTTATTCAAATAAATTTAATATTTTTATTTAGAATGTTATTTTTTACGACTAAAGTAAAAACTACGTGTCCTATCAAAAATTATAGCTCTTTTTGGATGAACAAGTTTTGTCTAATTTTTTTTCGTAGCTGATATTGAAAAGTGATTCATTATAAATTTGTAGTTCTTTCCAGGGCGCGCAATTTGAGCTTTTTCATTTTTTCGTATCTTGCATAGTTTAACCAACAAAATGGAATTTTTGGATTTTTTATTATTTTTGGCACGATCAAATTTGGAATGTTCTGCTTTTCAACCAAATTAAAAAAGATATTATCATAGTCCTCTAGGGCTTTCAAAAAGCAAAGTTTTTCTTCTCCTGACTTTTTTTCATATCATGCGCTGTTTGTCTTAAAATATTCATTTTAGTTTGTTTTTTTATTTTGAAAATGCTATAACTCCAGTAATTTTTTATTTTTCGAAAAAAGTCATTGTGATAAATTGTCAATTTTTTTTTAATACTATGAATAACCGCACAGAGAATTTTTGAATTTTGAAAAAAGTGGTCTCATAAATATTCAAAATGTGCCCACTTTTTGAATTTTCATCAAAACTGGCTGGCTAACGAACTTGACCTTTAGTTTAGGACACTCAACAAGTGTACCAAAGGCCAATTTAATAGATTAATTTTTTCAAAAGTTATCGTGTTCATAGCCAGACAGATTTACAGAAATACACGCATGCAGACATACAGACAGACAGGCAGACACACAGATAGACATACAGACATATAGTAAAAACCTGTTTTTCGGATTCAGGGGTCTCCAAACGTGGACATTTGACAAAAA
>NC_046660.1:99417662-99419117 GCF_010883055.1 Belonocnema kinseyi | reverse complement strand
CTCTTGATGAGAATGTAAAAAGGTTAATTTTTAACGAATAATATATGGTAAACCGATCATTACTGGGGCAGAAACGAAAAGCTAACCCACATAAACACAATTTTAAAATGGTGAAATAGAATTTTTTGTATAAAAACCGTTATAATAAGTGACTCATACGTTATTTGATCGATTACAACCAAAAATACTTTATTAATTTTATAGTTTATTAATATAAATGGATATTTTTTAAGCTAGTCCGATCGCCCATTAGTAGGACAAGAATTTTGGGGTATATCCTTAAGTGGGACACAAAGTAAGCCAATACTGGGACAAAGAAAATCCAGTGGGGTTTATCAAAATAAAATGGTACAAATAACTTACAATCAGAATACATTAAAAATAAAGAATGGATTATTATAAATCTTAAGGAATTTCTTTTCTGTATTTTTCAATCAAATTCATATGAACATGTTAACATTTCACTTACCAAAATAACAAGAGATTACATTAAATTCAATAATAATTAAAATATTGTAATAAGCTCCACGCTTGACGTTTAATTGATTATTTATTCAAAAAAAGTTGTTCAAAGTAGTTTATTGAAACGACTAATTCTAACCTCAAATTTGGCGAATTCCTTAGGTAAGTAATTTAATAGTAAATCATCAATTTAATTTTTAATAAAATTAGTAAATATGCGTTAATATTTAATATTGCAGATTAATATTAAATATTATTATTACACCATTAAGCCATTTCCCTTTCGAGGTAGGCGTGACTCACTCGGCAGGGGAAAGGAGTAGTGTGTGGAAGGGATCGAGATTTTTCAGATTGATCCAGAATTTTCGTGCTATTGAAGTAAGTAACACGTTCGTTCCGCAACACTGCTCCGACCCAGGTTGCTGATCAATCTTTCTAGCAATCACCCCAAGCGAAGAACCTCACGAAGTCGTTATGTAAGGTTCCCCACTTGGGTCCATTAATAACCAAGGGCTTTGTTTCAGGCGTGACTCACTCTACTGACACTCTTTTTATAAACTATTTGCCGGCATACGTTCCTGTCCTGGCATACTTCTCTAGCTTCTTTTATGTCCATGCATTTTTTCATGCAGGCTCTCGTGTTTCTGTGACTTCTTATGTCTCTTCAAAGTAGGGTCTCATTCACACATTCTAACCATTCTTTCCGCGGTCTGCCTCTGGGCACGCTGCCATTTACTTTACCTTGATACATTTGTTTCGTTAGTCGTTCATTTGGCATTCTCTCAACATGTCCGAACCATCTTAACCGATTTCTTTCACCACATTCTTTTAGAATTATCTCGTTACTTACTTTGTCCATTAGGGTTTTCCCGCTTATTATGCGCATGAATGTCATGTCAATTGCGTTAATTTAACTCTTATCTTTTTCTTGATAAGTCCATGTCTCGCTACCGTATAGTACAGTCGGTACAAATATAGAATTATGTATTGCCA
>NC_046660.1:99409787-99417562 GCF_010883055.1 Belonocnema kinseyi | reverse complement strand
CTAAGACCTGCGATGTTCAAAGTTCTCTTGTACGCTTCTCTTTTTGCTTTTTGGGCAGCCTGAATTTCATCATTCCACCACGCATCAACAGAAATTCTTCCTGCAACTGCGGGACCACACACTTCGATCGTGCATCTAACAAGGATATCCCGTAACATTGTCCAGGCGCCCTCTAAATCTTTGGATTTTATACGATCCTCCTATGTTGCCCTATATATGCTTTCGATTATCTTATTTTGGAAATCTATTCTCACATCCGGTTTCTGTAGGTTCTCAATTTTGATTCGCGTTTGTTTTGCTTTCTTGGGTCTCTTTTTTCTCCAACCCCGACCTAAGTTAATTTTTGAGATCAGAAGGTAATGATCAGTATTGCATTCAGGACCCCTCATGACCCTTGTATCTTTGACTAACTCTCTAAAGTCTGTAATCCGCAAGAACAAAGTCAATTATACTGCGGCTATTTCCTTTAGACCAGGTGTACATGTGGATCATTTTATGCCTAAACGAAGTATTTGTAATAAACAGACCCCTTTCTAAGCATAGACCAACTAGTTTATCTCCGTTATAGTTTGTTCTTGGATCCCCAAAATTACCTAATACTCTTTCTGTATCCTGATTTTGGATGCCCACCCAACCGTTCATGTCTCCTAGTAGAATTATTCTTTCACCATGTACGCAGATGTTTATTGTGTCATTTACAGTGTCCCAGAAGGCGTCTTTTACTTCTCTAGGATCACTATCAACCGGCGCGTAGCATGCTATAATAAATAGTCTTCTGATTCCTACTTTCATTCTAGCCCACAACAGTCTGGGAGACACGAAACCATGGTCTCCGAGATGCTGCTTTGCTCTTTCATTCAAAATGAGACCTACTCCTTGTTTACCATGTGATTCACAGTCTACTCCTGACCATATTTCAAATCCGCCGTTCAACACGCCGTTTTTTATGTCTTTGGTTTCGCATCCCTTTTTCTTTCTTTCGGGCACACATAAACTATCTAGTTTCTTCACGTCCATAGTTCCACGCAATTCTTTTACCTTGAGATCATTTACTCCCCTAGCATTCCAAACACCCAGTCTCCATTCGTCGCCTGAAACATGACCTTTAGATTTTCCGTGTGCATGCATTTTGTCATTAAAAGTTCCAGTCCTTTCCGAGGCTATTTTGTAGTTTGTATGATTAATTGTTTAGATTATACGCCCAACTAACACCTTTATGCAATAAGTTTATTTTCTGAGTCGAAATCATGTCACAATTAAGTATCAAATCGCCATATGATGGAGATTGTAGTTCTAACGTCAGTCCCACCAAAAACTTCGGTTAATAAAGAAGGGTTGGGAGAGGGGGGGAGGTTGAACTGGAACCGATAAATATTAATCAGACTAACATTCTCGATTTACTTGCAAAATGAACTGTTTGGTTGTACATTTTGATACAGAATTCATCTTAATTAAAATTTATACAAAAATTGGAAAAAGTATTCAAACAATTTCAATTATTTTTAGGTTAAATATTTTATTATTTCGTTGACAATTTCATTGACTGAAAAAATTTTTGATTAATATTTCAACTATTTTGTTGAAAATTCGTCTTTTTGTTTCGAAAATTGATCTTTTTAATTATAAATTTCATATTTTTTTAGCAAAAATGCAACTGTCAGGTTGAAATATTTTTTCTTTTTTTAATAAAAAATCTTATTTGCTTAAGAAATCATCTCTTTTGGTAGAAATTTTATCTGCTTTGGTTAGAAGTCGAACGGTTTGGTTGAAAATTCGTTTATTTTTTAAATTAATTTTTTGTTTCAGTGAAGTATTAGGTTAAACAAAAAATGCGAATTCTGATTAAAAAATATAATAGTTCATATTTCAAACAAAAATATTTTTATTGCAAAGTGAAAGCACTTTAATTAATTAAAAACAAACGAATTTCTAATTAAACTGTTAAAGCCTCAACCTCATCAGATTAATTTTCAATCACGGTTGCATTTTTGCTTACGAAAGATGAAATTCACATAATTAAAAAGATCAATTTTAAGACCAAAAAGACGAATTTTCAATAAAATAGTTGAAATATTACTAAAATTAGATTTTTTAGTCAAGAAAGAAAAAAAATTGCAACCAAACTGTTAAATTTTCAATTTAAAAAGACCAGTTTTCTTCAAAACAGTTATATTTTTGATTCAAAAATATGAATTTTCAACAGAAAAGTTAATTTACTTAAGTTATTTAAAAAAGTAAGTAGATAATTGAAATACAAAAAAAATGGAAAATTTAGCAGCAGTTCATTCACAGATTTTGAGGAGTATTTTTTATTGTTTTGTACTAAATGTATAACTTGCCAGAAAAAAATAAATAGTGGTAATAAATTCAAAAGAAGTTCAAAAATACTAGAAGTTTTTTTATTTTTATGGCTTATGTTGGAATATAAAAGAAACCTAACTATATTTATTATTGTCCCAGTAAAGATTTTAATCTTAAATAAAAAACTGTGGAATTACACAAAAAAAGATTAAGTTTCAACCAAAACAGATGATTTTTGAATTAAATTGTTTAATTTACAGCTAAAAAAATGTTAACTAAATGCATAATTGTTAGGGAGAAGCAGCAATTACAAAAAATAGAAATACAAGGCAAATAAATGATTTACAAGAATATTTTGTCACGGAGGCCGCAAAATCATTAATATATAAAAACAGAATTTTAATCTTGTAACATTTTTAACCCATTAATGCGCAAATGCACATTTTTGTGCGCACATTTTAAAGTACACAATTCTTTTGGAAAAACAGAGTTATTTGTGACCAAAATCCTTTATAGAGGGTTTTCGAGGTTTGCTCTTTCATAATTTGCTACTTATTTTGTAAAAAAAAATCAATAAATTTATTATTTTTGAGTTTAAAAAAAGTCCAACTTTTTGTATAATTTTTTGTTTTAAATTAATTTTTGTTATTCTTCCTGCATTTGGATGATCATATTACCGCTAGAAATCGCGGCCTGAATATCTGACGTTTTCAAAACCTTGGTTTTGTTCTTTTTTCCCCTCTTAGTTTTTCCAAAATGGCGCTTTTTATGAAGCAGCGTGATGTTAAACTTCATGATTTTTTCTCTCGAAAAATATAAACTTAACGAAAAAATATTATAGTGCAAAAATTGCTTAGAATTGCTCAAGGAATACGCATGAATTTTCTCAGATTGTTTTGGGGCCAATTTTTAATATTTTAATTTTGACATTGTAACTTTTTGGGTTTAACGTAATATATAATTTCATAATTGTTGTTTTGAAAATAATAAATTTAAAGAAAACATTTTACAGAGTAAGAAGTGCGTAGACTCATTCAAGGAACACGTACAATTTTTTCAGAAGTTTCTGAGCCTTTTTTTGGTTTTTCAAGAATGGTCAAAATTAAAAAATTCAAGATTGGCGCAAAACCTTCTGAAAAAACCCATACGTATCCTTTGAGCAATTTTAAGCAATTTTTGAACTATAACCATTTTTCGGTAAATTTATAATTTTCGAAAGAAAAAAAAATCATTAAATTGAACATCACATTGTTTCACAAAGACCGCGGTAATATGCTTATCCAAATGCAGGAAGAATAACAAAAATTGATTAAAACAAAAATTATACAACAATTTTGACTTTCTTTCTAACTCAAAAATAATAAAAGTTATTCAATTTTTGTTACAAGATAAGTTGCAGATTCTGAAAGAGCACACTGAGAAAACATGCTTGTTGAAACTAACAAAAATTCTACTGAAAATAGCCAATTAAGGTTGCTAATATAGCACCTGCAAATTTCGTTGTAAAATTTAACCAAGTTGTATTGGCTACAATTTTTTGATTAAAATTAGCAACCTACTTTGTTACGTTAGCCAACCTCATTCTGTTGCGGTAGCTAACATGCTCGCTTATTGTAGCCAATGTACTTGGCTGTCCCAAACGAGTCTGCTACGCCAACTAACCTAATCGGTTACAGTAACCAATGTACTTGGCTGTCGCAACCGAGTGTCTCTGCTACGCCAACTAACCTACTCGGTTAAAGTAACCAATGTACTTGGCTGTCGCAACCAACTGCATTCTCACTGCATTCATTGTAATAATATTCTATAATAACAATCTAAAATAATTATCTGCCTAATAATAATGTTTGTTGCTTAAAAATAAGTAATTATGCACTACAAACATCAACTTATTTATTCAAAAATTTTCGTGTCAGAAATAATAATTTTTCGATTTAGGGGCATGTGATACTTTGTCGTGTGGTCAATCGGGTACAGTTCAGTAAAAAAAAAGAATTCGGAGATACAATAAAATATCATAACGGACGTCCCTCGACTGTTTTTGAGGCATAATAACAAACAAATTTTATTGTGCTAAATAAAAATGTTATGCATGTGCATTATTTTGAGGTTAGGGTCGTTTTTCAGCTATCTCTCATTCTGATAATGTACATCTCTGTCATACGCATGATGTCTGTATGCATTTTAGAATAATTATTGGAGAGAATTGTAACAAAACACATTTCACATAAATATTTTTTGATGCGCAACTGAATCCTACCAATCACTACCAAAAAAGAATGGAGTCGAAGCGAAATGACGCTAACAACGATGTAGCGATGTAGCGATGGCTCCTTTCTGAACTGCGCAGACAAGGGTCCCTTCGACTGTCCTTACTGCGACACCTCTGCAATTCTGCTAAAATTATATCTCTATACTCGGTTAAAAACTCGCAACTCAACTTGATTCACGTTTACCAAGTTCAAAAACACTACTTCAATTGGTTAGATTCAGCTACTAAGAATGTTAAAAAAGAATCCAGTAAATTTGATTGATTAAAAACAGACAATATCCTTGAGAAAAAGTAACAAGCATATTGGTTGTGTGAAAAGTTACTAGTTTTCTTGTGAAAATATAACTACTAGGTGCAGCTTGGTTAAAATTTATCACGAAGCATTTATTTGCTTTTAATCGAAACAATCGTTTTATTTTAGCAAAGAACTACTTATTCCAATTTTGCAGAGTCAAACTGGGTTCTGACAACCAAGTAATGTGTTACTTTTTACCATTTGACTTTAACCGTTTTAGCTCGGCTGTGATAGCAACAAGCACATGATTACTTACAACCATTACTCTGTTCTTTTAAAATAACATGTCTTTAACCGAGCTATTTATCCAGCTCGGTTAATGGTTCGTTTTCTCAGTGCACTTTGTTTATCCAAGAGAATTGTGTACTTGAAAATGTGTGCCTAAAAATGTGGATTTGCGCATTAATGAGGCAATATAGAATTTTTTGTAAAAAGAATGGACCAATTTCAAATTAAAAATTTAAATTTTTTTATCCTTGACAATCATTTGAAGCGCTTCTTAAAGAAATTCACTGACTTGCGCAAGTTTTTGATTAAAAGCCCTACTTTTTCCTAACTTTCCCTAACAATAAAATTCCCTGTCATTTTGCTGATTTCCAGGTTTTTCCTGACTTATGTATTCACAACTTAATACAGCAGTTGAAAGTTTCTGTGAACATTCTAAATCAGACTCAATGAGAAGAGACCATGAAGAATTAGGTCTGGTTAATTTAGCATGTTCGGTGCAGTATCTTTAAAACTGTATAGAAGCTTAGATCACACGGGGATTGAACTAACTTAGTTGGAGGACAAGCTACTTTGGTAAGAACCGTTATGCCGTTAGTAAGCATTGATTATTAATTCGAAGCAAGTAGAAACCCGTGCGTAATACCACCGAAGCGAAATCCCCAAGCTGGTATTAAGCTAAGCACATTAGCGTCGCCTCTGTCGTCATTATACTGTCGCGAACTTGTTCTTCCTACCGGGAACTACAAACCGGAAGTACAGCCGTCCTAGGGACTCATTGGCGATTGGTGGAAACGCAAAGGTAACGACCACACCGAGTAAGTAAAACGGATTCGGACGTCCTCCGCTGTCCAAACGTGCTCATTGCAAGCACAAACATGTCCCAATTGTTTCGAACAACTCAACAACTTCACGCTCCAAGGATAAACTCGTCCGCTGCATCCACAAGATCTCGCTTACTGTAAGCCTGAGGCGTCTCTTGGATTTCCAAATTAGGACTGTGAGATCAATTCTCTGCGAATGGTTATCGAACAAATGATTCGAGTTAAACAGAAAAGAAAATGCATTTTTTATTCTTTCTCTTTAAAAATTGTCGACAAATTTGGTCCCTCGCGAAATATGAAAGAATTTTCGTCTTATTTTTTAATTACGAAAACCATTCACCATTCCACTCAGAATGTAGCCTTCGACACCAAAAACTCAGGATATCAAACCGATACAAAGAAAACTAACCGTTGTGCAACGTTTTGATGCAATATTCTAGATCAATTTGATCCTTGGATATTGTGTGTGTTTCTAATATGGGAAATAGGGAGCACTTAAAAGAAATATTGGGCCTTTAAAAGAAGACAAAATAAGACAAAATATGACAAAGGGAGAATAATAAAATATAACTAATTCAAGCTTTAATTGTCTTAAACTTGCAACCGTGTCGCAAAACAGGTGGTCTCACATATTTTCGCTGGTACTGGAACTTTATTCAAAAAATTCCAACTTGCTAAATTCAGTATAGAAATATTAGATTTAATAGGTAATTCTCTATTTATATTTGAATTAATAAGTGTCAATGAAGTTTCCGTCTCTGGGAACTTTTACAACGTGCATATTTCAATAAAACTGAAGGTAACAGCTAATACACGAAGGAGTTGCTTCGTTTTAATGATTCTCAGTGACTCCTAATTTTATTACTTTCAGTTTCTATTACTTTTTCATCACCAATTTCTGTCAGCAACAAATGTCGCAGCGATTTCGAATTAACCCTTAAAATGCCAAAACGCCACGACCGGTACACTGCTTTTCGAAGGCCAAGAACTAAGACTGTTCGACACTATAAAAAATTGAGATACATATACTTTCATTGCTTAAGATCTCCTCTTTCCGATGGTACAAATGAAATTCCTCAAAAAATGGATTTATTATTCCAAAATTCAGTTTAAACAACAAAAAAACGTGATTGCATATGAACAATTTTGGCAAAATTCAAAATTTTGCTCAAAACGCTTCGGAAACATTCAGTCGTATTCCTTGTTGATTACAACAACTTTTTACTCTTGAGAATTTTTTCGAAAAGTTCATAGTTTTTCAATAAAAAATTCCAAATGATTCCGTAATCTTTATTTCACTTTATTTCATTACGGAATCATTGGGAATTTTTACATTCTCATCATTTATGATTGAGAAAGTATTAGAATTGTCGTAAATTTGACATCACACTTTTTCAACGGATCTCCACGTTTCAAGACCCCCTGAATCCGAAAATCAGGTTTTCACGATGGCGTCTGCCTGTCTGCCTGTCCGTCCGTAAACACGATAACTCTCGAAAAAATGAACGATTCAAATTCATCTTTGGCACAATTTTTTTAGGTCCTAAAAGAAAGGACAAATTCGTGAACCAGTCATTTTTGATAAAAATTTAAAAAGTGAGCGCATTTTGAAAATTTTTGACACCACTTTTTTCTGAATTTGAAAATTTTATGTACGGATATTTATAGTATTAAAAAGAACAAACAATTTATCCTTATGACTTTTTTCGATAAAAAGAAAATTTTCAGAGTTATAGCGTTTTCAAAAAAATTTTAATCTCGACAATTGTTTCTGTTGCTCACTCGAGGCCTGACATGGTTCTTCTTGACTTCGAGAAGCGAACCATGTTCGTCATCGAATTTTCGGCACCAGCTGACA
>NC_046660.1:99406813-99409687 GCF_010883055.1 Belonocnema kinseyi | reverse complement strand
GATAAGTGGTTGGTACTGTCAGTGCAAAAGTGGTGCAAGAGTGGTAGGATGTTGCGCTCACATTGCCAGTGTTCTGTGGTATCTTGGTTACTCTAGATATAAACAAAACTCTCCCAGACTTCACGTGAATTCGAAAGTCACGTGAATGATGCATCGTGTTGGTCGGAAAATGAAGGAGAAGCAGCATCATCTTCAGATGACCAAACAAATTCTGACGAATAAGGGTGTTGCAGAGTGCCTAGCCTCTAATCGACCATAAGTTCTGATTGACTGTAAACTAATATACCTTTTCTTAGAAAAATGTCTCCAAGATTATTTCGATTATTTTATAGAAATTATTGCTAATAAATCTGATAAAGTAGGACATTTTTACTCCTTTCATGATCACAAACCTAATAAAGTATAAAAATGAGCCCTATTTTGAAGGCTAAGTACCTCGAGAAAAATGATGGCTTTAACACATGTTGTAACGCATATACGTGCGCAGTTTTTGGCCAAGTATGATCTTGCGTGAGCAATACTAACAATGTAAAACTTAGCATGATTTGAATGAAAGTGCGAAAACCCATGTAAAATACGAACATAAAAATGACTATATCTTGAAATCAGATCACTCTCAGGAAAAAACCTTTTAAGGGGTTATGAGACCTAGTTAGATGAATAAGATAAAACATGTTTGAAGCCAATCTGTAGAGGGCCAAAAACCGGCCCTATTGACCCTCCTCCTTTGATCTTTTATTACATATATATGCATATAAGTATAGGTACTATACTGTACTAACCTCAAGTTCTTTTATTGTTAATTATGTGAGTTGTAATTTTGTCTTTAAATAGCTCTAGAGCTATCAGAATTCTATGTGAAATGATGAGCCAGGATGAAGGTGTTTATTCTTTTTTTAAATGTATTGAAGAATAGTGCACATTTCCATATCTTCTTAAAATTTAAACATAATTTAATATAATAAACATTTTAAGTAGTTGGAAAAAAATTTAGAAAAATTTGAAGACATTTCCCTTGTAGGAAAATAATGATAAAAATCAAATACATTTTCAATTAGTTTGGCAGGGACCTCATGATTACTTTTTTCACAGCGATATTTTATAAACAATATTTCTTAATATTTGTCACTTCAGTCTGTGATTCAGGATAAATTTTAGCACGTGCGAATAAATAATTGTCAAATTATAAGAAAATATATTTAAATTGGTCCGGCAAACAAAAATGTAGTAGGAAAAAACGGGAATTTAAAATTTGTTTCTACACACTCTTAACGGGAAGAGCAATGCAGAACAATACTTCAAAAAAAGAAAAATGATTATTAACTGCTACTTTTGGACGGAATTGAAGTGAAATCGTAAATTATACGAATGTAGTTAATAAATTATGTTGCATAAAATTTAAGTTCGGTCAAGGTTTAAAATCTCCTTTAAGAATTAAAGCATAGTGCTTCTTTAGCTGCCCATGAATGTCCAATAGCACTTTTATTTTATGTCCAAATTTTTCAATTCTCAGATAGTGGAGTCAGATTGCTCGATAGTGACATTTTACGGCGGCTGAAGTCTATTATTTATTTATGTAGATACGCGTGTTGCAGCCACTTCCGATAGCAGCGAGCGCAACATATGTACTCAGCAGGAAAATAGAAAGTGCGAGAACGCACGTACTGCCTTGTCAGATCCTGGCATTAAGTGTCCGTTCACAATGGCAGGCTTTTACCTCGACTTTTACATCTCGCTTACAGCTATATCCGGCACGTGTTTACTGAAAAATTGTGCTACACACAGGATCAAGAGTGTCACATAAGAATTTCCTTCAGTTCACAGAAAGATTGATTTAAATGGAGGGAACGAATATCATGTACGTCAGACTGTTTTTCCTTGGCGATATTCATAGAACATCTATTTCGCAATCAGAAAAATAATGAAAAGTTGACTACGATCCATTTGATGATTTGATTGACTTCAAGTGATTTCATTATTTTAAATATTGATGCTTTACTTCCTTTTCTATAAACAGAGTGCAATTTTTTCAAGCTGAACAATAGAGTTATTGCATAAAAATATTTTCACATATTATATTAATTTGATTTTGAAATTTTATTTTACCAAATTTGATATCAACTAAATCTTCAAAATAGAGCGCTTAAAATTGGACAGATCAGCCTTTTTTTAAGGATGCGTCTAATTGTCCCGATAAATTGGCGAATACTTTCGGGACGACTAACCAAGCCTATAGAAAATATTTGACTAATCATCCCTTATTTTGGGACAAGGCGTCTCATTTTTTAAATGGATCGATTCGCCAAATAGATGTGTTTCAAAGTTCGCATGCATCAATATTTTTCACGCATACCCGTGCAGAAATTGGGACTCGGCTTTGGTAGGGTGCTAGTTATTTTGACCTAACTTTATTAGGGCACTGAACGGGAAATCTGGAAAGGACCCGACAAGAACGTCGCGCTTTGTAGAAAAGGCACTAGACTAGACTCTCTGACCAGATTCGATTAAGGGTGCCTTTCTATTACCCGACTGAACAGTAAGGTCACTTCTAGATCCTTGCTCTATTTCTCTATTAATTCATAATTTCATTATAGGTTATGTGGTGACGTGTTATGGTTTACGAGAATTCGTAATAATTTCAATTAAAGTTCTTTTGCCCGGAAGAAAGTATTAAATTGGAAATTAATTGTTTACACTATGTAAACTAACAACAAGAACCGTCCAATTAGTATGAAAAATATATTTTATTTATTATTTTGGATCGCATTGCAGAACTCTACCAGGTGTATACATATGAAACCGGTATTGCCATTTAGCGGCCAGTAGGCACACTTGTAGGCACTGTCGGAACTTACCATTTGTGCTAATTGGCGT
>NC_046660.1:99402214-99406713 GCF_010883055.1 Belonocnema kinseyi | reverse complement strand
GGCGCATACTTTGAATAAAATATTTGTTATCATTCTCTTGAAATAAATGTGTTTTTTTCTTGAAAAAATACCGGTTTCATATGTATACACCTGGTAATAGCAATTCTATGTACTTGAACCTTATTTTTAATAATTTATCATTCTGGTGGATAAAAGTTCATGCATATCTCATTTTTCGAAAATTTATTATCTTTAGGAGAAATTACCTTCAAGAGTGTCATCCTGAATATTCATACGGGAGCGTCCAATATATTACGTAACGTTTTTCTCAACCATTTTACACCCCTCCCCCCGCCCCCTCGTATCGGTATTTCTAATGAAACTTTAACATGGGCGTAACAAAAATTTGAACACCCCACCCTCCGCTTAACGTTACGTAATATATGGACGCTCCCTATCACCTCACTTTCGCCTTCTGCATTGTCACTTTCATTCACTATTCTCGATTGTTCAGTGCATATTTTTTTCATTAACTAACTTTTGCTCTTATTTGATTGCACGCCCTTTTGCTTTCCATGATTCCGTAAATAATAATAATAATATATCCAATAATAAAAGACTTACATAGTCATCAAACTCACAAAGCTTCAAACTTTTGGAGAATAACACTATCAAGCATTAACTGCATTGGCATGGACATAGTATTGTGTGCCTACCCGTGAGGATTTGAATTTATTGTATAAAGACTCCTATGATTATAATTTATTAAAAATTGCATCTTCATAGATATTGACAAATTTAGGGAAATACCTTTCATATTTGAGTAGTGCCTGTCTAAAATTCGAAGTTAGGACCTTTCTAAACATCCCTGTAATTGTCTAGAAAGCAAACAGAAGTAACACTACCAACCCCTGACAAGAGCTTGCATAACATTTTCTATCCAAGTTAACCTTTATAACACCCGACCAGCGCCCTGTTTAAAGTAGGGAATATTAGTGCGTTTTCTACACGGGTACTCTCCTGAATAAAAGCATTTGATACATCATTTAGACTTTTAGAGTCATGGAAGTCCTTACTTTTAAGACAGATGGTGCAAAAACACGTTTAGAAATCTTTTTGTTTGTTTTGATATATTACTTGTGAAAATAAGGCCTTTAAATTTCATCAGGTGATCTGCAACCGTCTTCAAGCTATCGCCTTCACGTAAAAGAACACTGTATCAAAGATTTCTTAATTGAGGAATGATTAATTAAACGAATTTAAAATTTTCGAAATTATTACCATTAAAAAACTTTCTCTATAAGGAAGAAAAAAGAATATTTAAAAATCTCACATATAAAATTCAAAAATCAAATTCAGATAAACCTTACTAAAATTCAGAAGTATGTTTGCTACGTTTAAGCTCATGCCTGCACTGATGATCATTATTTAATATAACATGTGTCATTTTCAAGTATTCTTTGTTTTTAATTAGATTTTAATTTTGTTTGTCTACTGGTCTAGCATCAATATTTTTTTAATATCTATTTTTTAAGATGTGAAAAATTGCTCTCAAGCTCTAGTGGGATCGAACCGAGGTGTTTCAGATTGCCGGTCTGATGATGTATCCAGTAAACTACGGAAAGATGAAATTAATTTCTTCACAGCCTTTACACAAGTTGAATTAGGACGCAATTTCTTATATCTTTAAGATTAATTTTTCGAGCAAGATAATTCTATATTATTAATCTTATGGTTTTCGACCATATAACTTTAATTATTATAATATTTTTTTATATATTTTATTAAAATAAAAAGACACGATTTCAACAAATTAAAACTATAATGTATTTTAATTTTCCTCATTTTCCGTTTTTCCTCCTTTTTTGAAATCTTTCAGAGACATTTTTTTATTCTGTGCATTAATAATTTTTTAAACATTAAGGGAGCATCCATAAATCACGTGCTCGGGTTTTGGCTAATTTTCGACCCTCCATCCCCCTATCTGATCGATTTAAAGTACCCCTACCCCTCCCAAGTGCTTGAATGTTATATTTTTCTTGACCCCATACTCACCCTTTTAGGATCACGTGATTTATAGACGTCCGACGTATTAGAATGCAATGAGTAAAATTCAAGATTTTTTAATGCCCTTTAAGTGTCATAAACTTGTATTAATTCTGCATCAATCTGCAAATTATACGATTTTTTAAACACCTGGTTTAGATAACATAAGTTTTTAAACCAACATTATGTCTTATGGACCTAATGTAGCAGAGTCATATAAATAAAAGGTTTCTATTCGAAAATCCGAGGTGTTAAATCAGTAGACCTATGCCAGAATAGCAGGTTATTTCTAAAAGTCATAAAAATTAATAAACTGAAAATTCACCAACGATTAATATATAATAATTAGATTTGAAGTAATGTAAATCATCTTATTGCCTCATTTGATATTTTGAAGGGCAACGGACGTAGCGGAATGATCACATATCAAAAAATAAAATCATGTTCCCGATATAAGCACCTTCAGCTTAAGATATTTCTAGAATTTAAGTTCTCGGGATTTTGGTTTTGTTGCCAAACATAACCATGATTTTCTCGTGTCAATGAATACTTAAATAATCATATTTAATTGAATTTATAGAAATAAAAACTATTGTGGCCATACTGAAAAGTATTTCTTATTCATTCGTAATGAAATTAGTATAGGTTATCTCTGCAAATCTTGCTGTTGGTAAAATGATCAATGTTATACGTTTTAGACAATTAATATAAATTTGCAATTAGAAGTGAAATAAGTGGGAGCATCTACAACTCCAAATATTACTTGACGCTCTGAAGGGGGGGGGGGGGGGGGGGGGGGGGGGGGTCTAGCGTTAACGTCATAAAGTGTCACATAAAAGGGGGGTCGCAAAGACTTTGTAATTGATCAAAAATATACTTGAGTTACGTTTTGATGCAGTAAAGGCCAATATATCAACAGAACAAAATTTAGTAGTTTATAAGGCAGCCGTCTAAGTAATCTGGTTTATCTTCCATCTACTAAGGGGTCATTCACAAAATACGTGATACGTTTAGGGGTTTGTGGGGGTTCTTGAAAAATGTATCACGTATTTTGTGAATGGCTCCTAAGTTAATCTAAATTATATCAACGTTCATTATTCATTGTTCAATTGACGATGATATAAATATACATTTTGAATTTTTATTTAAATATATGAGGGGGGTCAGCCTCAGTTTCACATTAAACGATTTTTGCCGAGTCTGTAACTTCCACGTCCACGTCCACTTCCAGACTTCCACGAATTGGAAGTCTCGTAAACACGGAGGTTTGCATATTGTATCTCGATATGAGTACTTATGTTCTAATGAGGCTTTCCACTTGGCAGGAGAAAGGGAACCTCATTCAAGCTGAGACTACAAACGCGACGACCAGTTGAGTTGCGTCCGATTTTATGCATAAGGTTGTATACTGAATTAGGAAGGATGGAAGGAAGGTACAACTGAGGTCCTTTTGCCATCTTTCTCTATTTCTCCTTGCACCCCTAGCTACATCTCGTCCTTCACGCTTCTCCATCTCTCCTCATGGTTCTTCAAGATAGGTCGCGATTCAGAAATACTTTCGTCCTACATATTCGCTACGAAGAAGCAAAGCGTAAGGACTAGGACAAACGGCTCGAGTCCATTTAAGTTACGGTAAACTCAGAAGTCCTTCATGATTTTATAGGTAGTTTATTTCTCTCTTCGTGCCACTTCTCTAACCTCTTTTCATTAAAACAAGTCCTTGGACTCGAAAGATACTACTTTATTCATGAAAACGTCGCCTTAACCTTTAAACTGCTCTTCGAAGGCTAATAATAACTAAGACTGTTCGACACTACAAGAAATCGAGATACGTATATTTTCATTGCTTAAGCCCAGGTGCGAATTTTCCATTGGGCCATAGTCGGGCCAACTTTCTCGGAGTTGGTCTAGCTTTGCCAACCAGGCATTGGCCAATATACCGAAATAATAACTATGGCCCAACTCTGTTTGCCGACTATTGGCTATCATGTTTGGCTCAACCATGACTACTAGAAGTCGACCCAACAGCAAAATTATAACTTTGGCCCGACCATGTTAGCCGACTATTGGTATAATATCCATTACCAAAGTCGGGCCAACTATAGCAATTACACGGAAAAAAATATCCATTAAATTTTATAGAACTAATCTTATAGTAGAGAATACGATGGCTAGTTTAATAAATAGAATACAATCACTACACTGTTTATAATCGCACGCTATAAAAATTTTTATTCGCCTTGAGGCTCGAACCCTATAAGATTCGAATTCCTAACGCCTAACCCTCTCGGCGAACCTAGCTGGAAGTATTACAAAAAAAATCTGAAATATAACCGACAGCTGTGCATGGCCGTCTGCAAATTTCTTTGAACCCCTCTATACAAAATATTGCTACGCTGATAATAATATATGTAATAAGATTTCAGATTTTTAAAATATTGCAAATTATTATTGAATATTTTATGTAATTTGACTAGATTTAAACTAAATTAAAAAATATTTTAAGATATTAT
>NC_046660.1:99385760-99402114 GCF_010883055.1 Belonocnema kinseyi | reverse complement strand
CCGCAACAAGAACACTGTTTTTTCGGCATAATAAGTGGTAATTAAAACTTAATTCGCAAGTAATTATTTCACCTGAAAAAATAAAGAGAATCTGAGACTGGTAAACAGAACTATTAAATAAGGATTTTTAAAAAAGTGTAGCCTCTCATGCCTATGAAGTACCTGTGCAAAAAACTTACAATCGCTATGAAACTAGTCGATACTGATAAAATAACACATACAGTGGATAAGAACTCTTTAACAGGTCGAAACGTGGAAGAAGAATGAAGGAGAATATACCTAAAAGCATCGGCAAGAAACGCGAATACCATGTGGAGGGGGAAAACAGTTGAACGTAGCGAAGCGGCAGTCGCATATGAACGATAGCGTTTTGTTTCCTATTCCACTGACTTTGGTTGATTTTAATCTCACTTCTCTTTGCCCAAGGGCGTCAAAGTGGCTAAGACCGGCAGTAAATGTTTCTTAAGAAAAATAACTTAAAAATAAAAAATTAATAACAATAAATTAATACCTTAAAATAATACGCTCATTTTTTCGTAAAGTATAAAAATAAGCCCTATTTTGAAGGCTAAGTACCTTGAGAAAAATGATGGCTTTAACATATGTTGTAACGCATATACGTGTGCAGTTTTTGGCCAAGTATGATCTTGCGTGAGCAATACTAACAATGTGAAACTTAGCATGATTTGAATGAAAGTGCGAAAACCCATGTAAAATACGAACTTAAAAATGACTATATGTTGAAATCAGATCACTCTCAGGAAAAATCCTTTCAAGGGGTTATGAGACCTAGTTAGATGAATAAAATAAAACATGTTTGAGGCGAATCTGTAGATGGCCCAAAACCGGCCTTATTGACCCTCCTCCTTTACTTTGATGGTATGAGAAGTGAAACAATCAGAGTTTGGTCATCCTGATTCTCGACTAAAGAATAAAAAGAAGATTAAGTATAAAATAATGTATGTTTCTATAAAAGAAACAAATTTTTGGTCCTAAAAAAAATTCCATGGGTTTTCCCGGTTAAATAATATTCCCGGGTTTCTAGGGTTCTATTAATGCAATTCGAATTTAAATGGAAAGGCTGTGAAGCCTATGAATCGTGAAGTACTGAAGAATAGTATAGATGAAATAAATATTTAAGTTCATAAATATTAAAGTTCATGTAGCAGCTTCATTAAAAGAAAGTGTGAACGCAGAGAAAGTAATAGCGTATCCGGTTATCCTGCACTGGTACACTCCTACCTGCACCGAAGCAAGTTGAAGTGAGAAGGAAGAAGTAAGAAGGAGCGAACCGAGTGCTCTTGAAGTACACCAGTGCAGGATAAACGAATGCGCTATAAGGAATTATAATTAAATTGACGCCCTGTAAATATACTTACCCATTCGTAATCATCACCTTAAGCCAAATTGGAAATTGCAAATGCTTTTAATTGTTTTTAAAACACAATTCTTATCTTCACAAAGGGCTTAACCGACTAAAGCAGATATAGAAAAACTCCATTATGATTACTTAACATGATATTCGATTGGAGTCAATTTTTATTCACGATTAAAATTAAAATTATGCAAATGCGATAGTTATCATCAGGCAGAATGAAAAATGTAATCCAGAAAATAGGAAACTCAAAAATAATGATATAATATGGGAAACGTGCACGGAGAAAAATGGATATTCGAACGTAACATCTAGATGTTCAGGTAAACATAATTTATGCTTAACTATAGGATAACAATCTAGATGTTCAAAGTTAGGATCTATAGATCTTAAAAAGTGAAATGTTATTCTCGAACATCTAATATGTTCAACTGAAATATCCGAAAAATTACATGTATGGTTATGTCGAATAACGCCTGTAAATATTTAAGGAGCTTACTTAATTATGGTCATTTAAGGAATTAATTGATAACTTATTTGTGAATTTAAAATTAAACTTTAATCTTCGCACACAAACGAAAAACAGATAATAAAAGGTGTGAAATGTCGATCAGATGATACATTCAGGCAAGTTGAGGTTATGTTCAATATTTTTAATTCAAAATAAAAACGGGGGTAAGTAATCGGAGAGCGAATGATCTTTAATCTGAATTAAAAATCTGATCTATTTTAAGTTACTTAAAACTCAAATTTTATTTTAAATTTATTAACATTTTGTCAAATGTATTAATACACCTGAAACTTAAGAATATTGTTCCCTTCTTTAGACGGAAACAAGTCGTTTCACAATTTTATTTAAACCTATCTAATTTTGATTCTTTGGAAATGTTCCAAAATTGTAATATTCCATAATTTTAATATTGAAAATATATAGTTGTAAAATATAGTCGTGATATTGTAATGCGCGATGCGCATGCGCTCGGCCGGTTTAACATCTGAATGTGTTTCAGTTTAACATACAAATATTTTTACGCCTAACATCTCAAAAAGATGGTACGTGTTTGGCATGAATATCTGCATGTTAGGTGCTATGATCTTACCCTTTGAACATCTACATTTAAACATCCATTTTTCTCCGTGCGGTAGCGATTAAGAATTTCGACCTTCATCCCTTCTGATTTTGAAGCATTATTTGCAATTTTTCAGCTACATAAGGAAGGTTGCCTCAGGCAACTTCAAATACTCATATAACTCGTCTACTAATTAATTCTGAAATGGGAAGCGCCGTATATTTGAACCCATTCAACAGAGTATATTCCGGTTTCGGAACAGACTATGTTACCGATGTTAATGAGAGCAGCTCAGCTAATGGTAACTAACAAGATATGAATCATCCTCGTATCACTTTTAAAACTGTTCTCAATTTTATGAATCTGATGTTTCTGATGTAATTAAGCTGAGTTTGTCGAAATCACGCATATTAATGCTCACTCTCAGGGGAAAAGTTGTCTTGAAACAAAAGCATCGTCCTCTTATCTGTTTTGTTTTCAACAGCGTGACTATCTCTTTTACATAAATAGAATTGTTCTTTTCGAGGGAACTGAAAATTCTCTTAACCTTAAATTTAAGACGAAATTCCATTAGTGTTAAAGAGCATCTGTTTGGCACAAATTAACTTTTCTCTGAGTGTCCAGTATGTAACGCTAAAAGAGCACCAACATTTGCTCTCTATTCACTCTATCAACCACCTCATTAGTTTTCCAAACTAACAGAAATTGCAACCCTTTATGAGGTGTTTGATAAATGTGATGTAAATTGCGAAAAAAACTGAATTATATACATGTATAAAATTATTACCTGAAACACACAATCAGAATGAAGTCCAAACAATTAGCTGAGCTCTGCACTACCTATATACGATGCATTAAGAACTCAAGCATCCTCATATTTTAATAATGTGAATCAAACTCTCAGAGAATAACATTTTGCGTAAACATACGCGAAATTCCGAATGTTAATTATATTTTCCATTAACGTATAAGGATAGCAACTGTTAGTGCTGCAACGAAATCTGCAGAGAAAGCGAACCCAAACGAACACGTATTAATTTTCATTGCTATGGGGCCCTGTCGCTGTTTAATCCTCTAAGCATTGTCTACTAGTACAATTGAGCGAAATCAAACGGTTGATGTGAAAAAGAAACAGTTATATGTCTATATACGTATGTTCATACCACATAAAACCTTCATGCTCGTGAAACAGCTCGGAATGAAAAATTCTAAAAAAATTGTCATTTTAAACTAGGTTGCATATTATGTCACTGAACTTTCTCTATACCCTGGTGGAAAAATCTTCTGACAGTCTTATGTTAACAGATTTGAGCTCTTGTGGCCTTCCTTGGACTAGACTAGAGATAGTGGCTGGCTAAACCGCCCATCCGTTGACTTTATAAAAGTGTTACAGTGCCGGCCAGCCCCATAATACATAATACATCTAATACAACTTGCAACTAAAAAAGATTTTAATTTTAAATTCAAAGCAGTTGAATTCAAATCAGCAAGATGAATTTCTAAAAATTATCAAACAAAAATATAATAGTCGACTTGAAGCAAAAATTGTAGCATTTTCTTATTGGGTTCTGTTAATTCAGTTCGCATTTAAGTGGAAAAGCGAGTAGAAGAAGAAAGACGTGTGAAGCCTGCAATGAATAAATAGGAGTTTTTATAAAATGTATGAAGTGAAGAATAGTAGTTAAGATAGACATCAAATTTAGTTTTTAATATTTTTTAAATATTAGGTGAAAAAAACTGAAAATTTTGCTTAGAAATTAAAGTTAATTTTTCACTATGCAATATTTCAAGCACTGAACATTAAAAATGAGAATTTAACGTAATTTTATCCTGACTTAAAAATATCATTTTTAGTTTAAATTGAACAATGAAATAAATGATCTTTTCAAAATATATGGGAAAAAATTTTTTTTTCCTAATTTAAATTTGCAAAACTCGCAAATATTTATAATAAAAAATATTTGAAGACAATATATACATGACATTTTGGACATTTTGATTATTTATTTACTTAGAAGCGACCAACAATATAAATAGCTAAAAAAAAATACAATCACTGTAGAAAAAATATATATATAATAGGCTAAAATTAGAGCTTTCTTTCAAATGTTTCTCTCTCACTCAGTTTTAGTTATTCGTCAATCACGCTTAGTGGAAAAGCGGAAAATCTAACAATCATGCGAGAATTTTTTAATTTTCAAAAAGTGCGCAGAAAATGAGATTACTGTGAAAACTTTGCTTGGTCCACTCATCCTCGGTTTTACCTAACTCATCCTCCCCAGTAATTTTTCTCTTCTCCGTTCCTCTTTATACAATATTGCTAGAAATAAAGTACATAACTATCTCATCACATGTATATCATTACGTGCTGCGTTTTTCGCTCTTAATTAAACTACACCCCGATTATAGAGTTGTGATGGACCAAGAGGGTTCGAGTATAAACTCTGAATGAAAACTGTGGGTGGTAGGTTGACACCTTCTACCAGGAGGGCACCTAGAGTCGCATTAATTTGTTTACCTTCGCCGGGAACGCGTGAAATTTAAATAAGTCTCTGATTTACAAACGCGCGCAACGACCGCCGTGCCGCAGCAGATTGCAGCTTGTTCATCAATCTCTTTTGCCGTTTTGAGAGGGAAAGCCACCAAGAGGATTCGCAATGTTCACGAATCGTCGGAAAATTTCGTAGTTTTTTACGGAGTGAAATCCGAAATATCTCTTGTTATCTAAACTAAGAAACCTTTGAAAAAATGCATTCAAATCATTTTGACATGCACAGTTCATTAATTATATAAATACAAATGTCGGCCAGAATGTAAAATTTAAATAAATTTTCCTCAAAGCGATCTATAAGTAATATTATTTATACTCGAAAATTTTTCAATGGCGTATCCGCTTATACGAAATAAAAAGCGGATATTTTAATTCTCTAATTGTATGTAATTACGATTATCGCGAACGCCAACGGGGCGCACTAATTTACCATAATTAGCAATTAATTTCCAAAATAACAGGAGAGTAATCAGTCCACCGAAAATACCATGCGATTAAACTCTGTTGTTCATTATTCCTAATAAATAACTGATTTTTCGCAAAATATGACCACAGTAACAATTATACGAAAAATGTATCATAAGCCTCAGGCATGTTGCTTTCAATTGTTTCCACGATGTCGAATCTCTGTTTCCAAACACAGAATCCGCTAAGTAAAAACGTAGAAATTAAATTTTTGCTTGTGCATACACAAAAATGCAGCGTATTCTACTTAGGTAATGAATTTCGCTTTTAAATTCAGAGAACAAATCCGTATA
Organism: Belonocnema kinseyi; assembly: GCF_010883055.1. Classification (NCBI taxonomy): domain Eukaryota; kingdom Metazoa; phylum Arthropoda; class Insecta; order Hymenoptera; family Cynipidae; genus Belonocnema; species Belonocnema kinseyi. The sequence continues at coordinate 99,396,360 of NC_046660.1, read as the reverse complement.
AAACAGAGCGAGGTCGTTTGCTTCGTAACAAAAGTTGTTCAAATTTTTCTTTTAAATTTACTCGAATTACCTCCAATTGATTTTCCTTTTTGTTTCTTATAAAAATATTTTTCAGTGCAACCACACAAATAAAATCAATAATAAAATATATAGAGGCAAGGTTTTCATACGGAGTCATAAAAGTTTAAATTCTTATAGATGTTCATTTTAAAATTACCCTGAGATTTTTATTGCTTGGAAATAAAGTCTAACCCTTTGCATAGTTAAAATTGGAAAGAAGATATACTTTTAAATAACAGTTAAGAGAAAATTAAAAATTCATAAAGCCTTAATTCTCTATGTACCCTAATAAACTTATTTTTTATACTTCTAAGATCATACAAAAATACAATATGTAAATTTCGATGTTAGAATTGCAGTATGACAGCATAATCTTTGTATAAAAAAAACTGCAAAAGTGCACTTGAATGATCAATATACATTCGATCAGTCCCAAGGTTAACCGTAAAGTGCTCCCAATAGAATATTCGTGTAAACCCAAATAAAAACATTCTTATTTAAATAAGTGTGCATGATAATTAAACGCGGATCTGGTTTAGTGACGTTACGATTATTATCAGGATTCCTTTTATAAACACTAATAGCTTCAGGTAATGTAAATTCGCCTGCATAATAATGAATTGTCCAATCCGGGTTTCATGGCGAGATTTGTTAATCTGAATACATCATTTCACCAGGAACAAGATCTAATTCTGCAATAAAATTAATAAATTCGAAAGGTTAAAAGAACATTGATAATATTTCCGAAGAACAAAATCTATTCTTAAGATACGTCTTTTTGACTTTTTGTATTCGATGTTTAAAGTTTAATTATATCAGGACTAGTTCAGTTCCAAAAGCTAATTTAATTAACTGTTTAAAATTATTGAAAACCGTAACGAATGTTGAAGTTTACGAAACTTGACCAATCTTAAGGAGGGAGACAAAGCAAATGTAGAGCAAATGTTCAGATCACGTGCGAGACTCCGAGAATTACGCAATTCAGGATAACAAAGAAGACTTAAAATTCAACAAACGTAGGACTCCCACCAGGTGGTAAGAGCCAAAAAGAAGTAATGCATGAATATAGAGGGGGAAAGTCGAATTCCAGGTTACAGTCTGGCTAAGGGCCAATTCGACGTTTCTTTCGCCAATGAACATCGGCCAAAAGATTTATCGATTTTTTGCCAAATCGTTGATTTGCGAAAGTGGTTCAACCATAGTCAGATAACCAGCCTTGAATTAAGTAACTGACTGTAAGAAATGCGGGTATATTTAAAATTCGAAACACTTTTGGTACGTGGGTGGAAGCAGTTCGAAAATCCAACCTGATTTGAATTCCATCATAACATTCGCACTGAAATGTAATTTTTCGTCAAAAGTATTAAAACATTAATATAATCCATTACTGCCAGCAGTTACATTTATATTTTAATTAAATTCTAACATACATTTTTCGTAAACGTCCAAAATTAAATTCTAAGAACACGAGCAAATTTGGACCGGCACGCATAGAAAAAATCTGATAAAGAATAAGGCAAGAAAAAGGTGATTTTTAATCAAATAAAATGTCAACAATTTGGCAATGCTTCGGTGTTATTTCACCATTTTATTATTAAAACAATTACCAAATCAAAAGTGAACTATAAGACACTTCCCATACCATCCCCGGAGACTTTTTCAAAATTACGGTATACAAATTTGATTTAATAAATCTGACCTCTGCACGGAGAAACTTTCAGTTATAAAATTTGATGGTATAATATTTATTTTTACAATACGAAAATAGCAAACCAGGAAATCAGTCACTATTGCAAGAATTACTATTGTGAATATTAAAGTCTGAAGTTATTATGTCTATTCAAATATAAAATAAATGATTAAGTAATTGCACTTATACCAAAAGAAACTTACTATAATCCCTGAGACAGACTGTGAACTTTACAAAACACAATAGTAAAAACATTCTATGTTCATTCTACGCATTTCTAATTTTTCCCAAAGCAAATAGGAAAAACTTCCATGGTCGAAGGAGGAAAATGAAAATAAATTCTCATTCACTTCACGCACTATACATTTTATACATTAAACATACAATTAGATATTTATATTTTATCCTAAGCTGAAAGGGAAAAAACCTTGTTAGAAGATATCAGTCCTGGCGGGAATTGAACACGGGTCTCCGGGGCAGCAGAACGGAGATATTTCCCTGTGATAAAACAAATTGTAAGTTTCAGGAAGTTTATCATCCTCATGAACTTCGGCGCGTGAAATGACGTCATTTGGTACTGAATTGCGAAGCACTACATTCAACTGTTTTTTCTTTCATTGCACCTTCCCATTGAAAATGGTAATTTTTCTTACCTGTTTTGCAACTTATGTTATTTTAAACGCTAATTATTGCAACTACGGGTTTATCATTTAATTTGTGAATATAATTTTTTTCAACTTCAATCTGCTATCAAAAATATGAATTTTTCTAACTATAAATGGCAATTGTTAGGTTTGTAGTATATTTATAAATGAAATGGAAAATGTATTTCTTCCTATGGCTGCAGCAATAATACTCTTTTCTCGGCTATATCCTAGATTGCCATCGAACTTTTGTAAATATCAATATTATAATGCCAAATTTTACGATCAAGAGTATCTCTGTGTGCGCGGGAAAATTATCATAGCACGCTCGTCCGCGACTAGCTTCGCTCGCAAGTCTGAGCGCGCGACTGTTGTTTCGAGGGCTTCGCCCTCGATTCAGTGGTTATTTACCTCGCTTTACGCGCTCGGTTTTTGTATTTCTTCCATTATTACAGTTATAGCATTTAAAAAATTAAAAAAAGAAACAACGAAAATGAACCTTTTAAGCCAATTAACGAACGATTTAATTAACGAATCTTTTAAGCCAATAAACGAATGATAAATAAAAAATTCAAATTTTGACAGCATACAAAATAATGGAAACTTCAAAAGTTACATTTTTTCATGCAACACTTTTATAGTATTTTACATATTCTCAAATATAATATAATGTTACGAATTATAATAACATACATTAATGACAATAATTTAAAATTTCAGGGATAAAATCGAGTGCGAAGCACGAGATTCGTGATGAGAATGTGTTCATTAAAGGCTGAACATGTTAATTTTCGCTTGTTCTTTTTTTTTGGATTTTGAAAATACTATAACTGAAAATTTTCCTTTTATCGAAAAAATTCATAAGGATAAACTGTTCGAGTTTCCTCGTACTACGAATATCCATACATAATATTTTTAAATTAATAAAAATGGTCTCAACAATTTTTAATATGCTTTAAGTTTTTGAATTTTCATTCAAAAAAGCTAACTGATGAAGTCGTCTTTCCTTTTAACATCCTTATAAAGTGTACCGAAGGACTATACAATCGGAAAGTTCCTTCAAATGTTACCGTATTTACAGACTACAACTACGCCAACGACACACAGCGACGTAAAGACTATTTTTTTCAGACTTAGGGGCTCTCAAAACATATATTAATAAAAAAACATAATAAAATTTAAACATAATAAGACATATATTGACATTTGATGGAATCCGCGAAACCCATTTTTCACATTAAACCAATACCTTCTCATTATGATGAGAATGTAAAAATCTGGCGGCCGCGTGAACCCATTTTCATCGCGCGCTGCACGATGTGCTGTCTGCTTCATCTCTGTACCTCGGTCGGAGACTGCTTACCCAGATATTGCAAAATAAAGTGCAGATTTTATTTTTCATTATTAATATTTGTATCTTATTTGGCATTAATCTTCATTCGAAGCTTCCTGAGAAAGGTATCATTTTAATAAATGTATACCGGTCTAGAAGTATGAAACCGGAATTTCCCTACAAGTGGTGCTTGGCATAAGTTTAGAGACCATATGGCCGCTTCTGCAGCGCCATCTTCTCCCTCTAGCAGCGGAGAAAGATTTTCAGTAGAAAACAACCCAAGTACGATATACCAGTGTATTTCCTACAATCATCAACATGTCGAGTTTTGTGCCTACGAACCACGATTTGCGGACAGCACTGCTTTTTGTTATCACTTAAAGAAAACTCTGCTGCAGAATCGCATCGAATGCTTGTCAAAGCTTAAGGTGAGCATGCTCTTGGGAAAACGCAGTGTTTCGAGTGGTTTAAAAAATTCAAAAGTGGTAATTTTGATGTGAGAAACGAAAATTGTGGAAAACCACCGAAAAAGTTCGAAGACAACGAATTGCAAGCCTTACTGAATGAAGACGATACTCAAACTCAACAAGAACTCGAGGATCAACTGAATGATCGATTTAAATCGAGCAATAGAAGGAAAACAATCGGATTATCGAAGAAGGCAACACAAAATCATTTTTTTCACAAATAGCAAAACGGGTCAGGGAAACGATTGAGGCGTTCAGTTGGGAAATACTGGCGCATGGCGCTTATTCTCCAGACTTTGCTCCGTCGGATTATCATCTGTTCGCATCACTGGGTTACGCTCTCGCTGAACAACGCTTCACTTCGTACGAAAATGTACGAGAATAGCTGGATAACTAGTTTGCTTCAAAAGACGAACAGTTTTAATGGCGTGGCATTCATCACCTTCAAGAGCGGTGGGGAAAATGTGTAAATGGCAATGCAGATTACTTTGTATAAAATATTTTTGATCATTTTCATGCAACAGACGTGTAATTTTGCTAAAAAAATACGGTTTCATATTTCTAGACCGGCAACTTACGATTCCTAATACGCATTGATATTGAAACAGAAGTACAGTAGGAACGCTTAAGACTGTACAGCTCGGGGCTCTGTACGAACTTACGAACGTCCGATGCAGACATATGAGGCGGCGCCCTACCTACATATTGCGGGCGTCTGCCCCGAAGGTGAAGAGCATTTGATGCAGTACCGAAAAACAGTACGGCGCTGAAAAGCGATCGGCCCACCGAGGCGCTGATATCCCAAGTGTGGGTGTGCGAACGCCAGGACTGAAGTAACGAAGTCCGATCTTAAAAGGTTCCGATGTATTTTAAATTTTTAGATAAAACACAAGGTATGATAAATATGTTTAATAACCAAATCTTTTTGAATAAAATCTTAAAATTTGATTTTAATCTATTTTCTTGACCTTTAATTTTAAAAGTCCTACGCAAAAAAACAGGGAAAGTACAGTGGCCGAGAGCGTAGCGTAAGATAAACATAGCATCAATCGCGAAGCGCAGGATCCAACTTGAGCATGTCCTAAAGGCGCGCTCCAAATGACACACGCGTTTATTAGTACGAGGGTCAAAGCAGTTGAAACAACTTTTAACGCTTACACACGGAAACAAATTTCGAGATCTCAATTGACGGAAGCGCGTGATTTTAAAGCTACCATTTTTACGTGCTTTAAAGCCTCGAACTCTATGATCTACAAGCCTAGAATTCTACACCTTAGAGCAAAATGATGGAGCGACCTAAAGCCTGAAACGGGATCAAATCAAGGAGCAGTTCCGTGGAAGTTTTTGATTTGCTTTGCCTTGTCAAATTGACATTGTAATATACAATTTGTGAGTTTTGCTTTAATCATGAATCATTTGAATAAACAAAATTTTTATTTATAAAATATTAAAGTAGAGTAAATCTAGTAAATTATCCAAACTCTGAACTTTCTGATCAAATTTTAATAATAAAAATGGAGACATTAACTAAAAATATTTATCAGGTTACAAGAATCCTTAGCATTATCGGTATAGTTTGATATTTTATATTTCTAATCGCAACTCGTTCTCTTTTAGTAAGTTCCGAGATACTATTAATAACTTCCAGAAATTAAACTTGTTAATTTACGTATAAGGAATGAAATCCTATTTGATACGATCTAATTAAAGATTTACAAAACTACTTTCTTCAAATAACGAGCTCGACTTTTATGTAATATTCATTCTAGCACGTTCAGTAGGGAATTCGAACTGATACACATAAAAGTTTGTATACTTTATCCGTTTAGTCGGCGTATTTAAAACTTTATTAGATGAATCAATGATGCAGAATATCGAAACTCATGATGTGATGGACTGCGTGCGAGCAACAGAAATATATTTATACTTGCACTATACAACGCATTAAATAGAATATCATCACCACACGCAAGTTTAATATTATGTTCAGTACCTACAGGCGTTTGTGCATAATAACTGACATGTAGCTAATTAAAGCCCACTAATTTCAGAAAATCGAAATTTAATTTCGGTTCAGCCGCTAGTTATTGTAAGCCGAAAGAAAACACGGGATTTTCTCCAAATATGTATTAGCTAAATATGCTCAACGCTTTAATTAATATTGTATTAACTAAACATTATTTTATTTTATTACTAAATATTGCATTAATTATCGCATTAATTGAAAATAATGGAATTCTCCTGATTGCAAATAAGACAGTGGATAATTAAAAATGTTATACGTACACAACTAACAATCAAGTCTCCTGAAAATTGAAAAGACTCTTCTCTCGAACGAAACTGGTACGAAAATTTAATGTTGTTTAATTAGAAGTTGAAATAGTGGGGCAGCACAGATTATTCGTGCAAGACTGATGCAGTTGATGCACTGTTATGAATTGCACCTCTAACAACGTTACGACGATAACCCGTCAATTAGAATAGTCCCCGCAACTATCTATTGTCTCATATTCTATAGCTGACTCACGTCTGTCGACCAAATAACTCTAAAGTAGGTAAGTGCACGTCTGCAGCCTGCAGTAACCTTTCAATTTTAAAAGACAAACGTTCATTCAAATATTCGCATTGTTAATGATATTTTATTTTAATAAGGGAAATTGATTATAGATTACTAATTAAGATAATAATAATGTTAATTAAATAAACTAAATTTATAAACAATGTATAAAATTATTTAATATTAATATACTGCTATGTACCTGAAGTTCTGAACGTTCAAATGAACGAAATATTTTTCGACATTTCTATTTTATCCATAAATATTGTATCAACTGAAATTTAAATTATGTACTATAATTCTTTTCCAATAATAAATTATTTACAACATAAATTAACAAAAATGTTAGCACTTTTCCTGTCTGTAAAGTCATCAGTAAAAAATTTCGTTCATTTGAACGTTCAGAACTTCAACCACATCCTACTATTTACATCCGTAAAGACAAATTTGAGAGAAGTTTTTCAAACGAGATTTTAGACAATTCCATTCCAAGTATCTAATTCCGTTATAGCTTAATAATCAATTAATTTCAAGATACAAAATGCAAATATTTGCAAATTTAATAATAACACAGATACCAGAAATAATTATGTAGGCGAATTGATTTAGTGGTATTTGAATCAAGTTGATTCAGTGAGCTGCGTACCTCGAAAAGACCAGCAAATTGTAACCGTGCGTCGAATGCGGAAATGTATAATTACATTTCTTAATTCCGCGAACATGTTCATGAGAACGAGGTAGCTGAGGATACTGAAATTGTAATGCCTAAAGTTAGACACAATTATAAGACTGTTTACTCTTTATGCTTTAGAATCTCCGCATCGAAACTTGTGTTTATAAAGAATAAAAAATAATAATATTTAAACTACTTTTTCAATTCGGATCGTAATTTAGAGAATTTAAAAAAATTAATCATTCCCGAGAAAAAAATATTTTCCTAGCATGCCAAGACTCTACAAACTTCAAAATCCCAAAAATAGACCCGAGCGTTATTTTTTAGTTTCAATTTCGATAGGAAGCCGTGGCTTTCTGGGACCGAAGGGTGGGTGGAAATATATTCTAGGGCGAGCGCTGCCAGCAAGCGAAAATAAAATCTTAGTGCTTATCTTAATTAGTAAATAGAAAACAAAAATATATCTCTCCAGAATGTTTCATAAGTTTCATGTCAATCTTTTTAATACATATTTTGTTTATAAAAGCATATTTTAAAATTCTTTTTGACCAAAAAAAGAATGTTGTTACTTTTTATTTCCATTGCATTTCTCAGGAATTTTGACCCCAAAAAACGCATCTTAAACCTAGACCCTAGAAATAGGGTACCCTGATTTAATTCTTCCGCAGGTGTGAAAAAAGAGGAGCGTTTTCTACAAAACAGCACTCTATCTGGGTAATTCCTCGATTCATCCAGCCCCAAAACTGACCCAGTCCGAGAGTTTCACTGTACTTTACTTCTGCACGAATTATTTACATTTGAAAATGCGAAATCCCAATTCGCACTAGTGTGGTATATATGTATGCGTAGATGGAGTGTGGTATTTGAGGGTTAATATTACTACATTACTACAGCTCAAAGAAGGTACATATGAATCAGATTTCGACTTTCATATGAAAAATCCATTTTCTCTCGTAATCGTAATCAGCAAGAAATTGTAGTTGTAAACACCTACACTTCGCCGACTCGGCATTGCATGTAGGTACATCGTTGATTAGGATTGGCGGTTTACATACCGCTGATACACATTTATTGAGTGTTTATTTATTTTCCTGAAGTAGGCAGGGAATGTAAAGAATGGTATAGGACTTCAGAAATAGCAAATTAATTTTTTTTATTTGAAAATTTAACTATTCCATTTTTGGTTAAGAATTTATTCTTTATCGGTTTAAGATCTAACTGTTCAATACACAATTCATGTATTTTGTCGAAAACTCGTCTTGTTTTGTTAAAACAAAAAATACTCTTGTTTACTGAAAATGTCTTCATTTTGATTCAGAATTCAAGAATTTCGTTGAATAATCGTCCTTTTTGGTTGAATTCAACTGGTTTAAAATACTTTTTTTTTGTTAAAAATTAATTTTCTAAACTGTACATTTCATGATTCTATTTTTGTGCAAAAAATATCTTTGTACATTCTCATCATTAAAAATAGAGAATGTATTAGAAATGTCAGAAATTTCAATCCACCATTTTTCAACGGATCTCCATGTTTTGAAAGCTCCTGAATCCGAAAATCAAGTTTCGGCGATGACATCTGTTTGCCTATCCGGCTATCCGTAAGCACGATAACTCTCGAAAGAAGGAATGGATCAAATCGAGGTTTAGCACTTTTTTAAGTCCCAAAAGAAAGAACGAGTTCGTTCACTAACTTCGTTGACCAACGGTTATGGTTTTATTCAACAAAAATGCTACACAAAAATCAAAGAAAGATACGTAGAAAGTTTAGAAGAAGAATTAAAGCTAATTAAGGGCATGTGATACTTCGTCGTGTGGTCAATGGCTGCAGTTCCCCCGGCTTTCTTCTACAAAAATGAAAATTTCTAAAAACTGAATTCGGAGATGATATAAAATATTATAACAGACGTCCCCGGACTCTTTTTTAAGGATAATAACAAACAACAATTTATTGTGCTAAATAAAAATGTTACGCATGAGCACTATCCGCTATCATAACCCAGATTTTAAAGACAAAATCTTTATTATTTTAGGAAACTAATTCCTGAGCAGCAGAAAAATTAATCAAATTTAGCCAAATTAAAATTTTTTGAATTAACACACAAAAAAAGTGTACGGGGAAGTCATTAGCATGTTCGCTATCATGTCCTAAAATTTTAAGAGAAAATATTTACTATTTTAGGAAAAAAAGTCAGGGGAACCTAAAACCGATAAAATCGATAACTTTCTAAGTATCACGTGCTCTTAAAATATCTACAATTTTTTTAAACAATTTTTGGGAAAGGTTTCAGGAAGTAATTATACCTTCTGAAAAATCCCATAATAGTTTTCTAAACTATTTTTTGATAGAACTTGTCATTTAAACGTAATTTATTGAAAATACCATGAAAAGAAGACAACATTGAAATTTTGAGCCAAACGACGTGAGATCCGGGAAACCCTTTCAACGACGAATTTCTGTTTCTAAAAATTCCTATAAATTTTTTTTAAACAATCAAATCTCGGACCTCAAACGTGCAGTCTGATCGCCTAACCAACTGAGCCATTGACGTTCTTCATTATATATTATTATTTGTTTCAAATTTTTACTCGGGTAACCCCGGTTTTTCATCATAGCCACGGATTAAGTCAAGTGACTGATGAAATCATGATATTATAAGTTAATTTAATACGATACTTGGAACCTCCTGCGATGATTTTGTAGGTACACAACTACGAGCATGGTGTACTTTGGAGCTCGTCTCTTACCGCTGCCGGTCGCGAGCGTTTGACAGTCACCTCTGTATGCTTTCTTATTGCTAGTATTTCTAGTATTTATGGAATAAAATCAGACAATTGAATTCTGATAGCTTCTGCCTAGCAGCCTTATGAAAGAACCTTCATTAAAGAAAAACTTATCCAAATTCTTCAGAACGGTTTTAGAAATGTTTGATCAATATTCACTTTTCCAATTTATTATTATTTATTCATTTATAATTTTAAACACTGCACTAAATTTTCATAGCAAGTTACGAAAAAGGTAACTTCCTTACAAGCAAAAAGAAGAGTATTACATTGTATATTTTCGAAAAATTATCATGATATACCAGGTGTATACATATGAAACCGGTATTGCCATTTAGCGGCCAGTAGGCACACTTGTAGGCACTGTCGGAACTTACCATTTGTGCTAATTGGCG
>NC_046660.1:99378113-99385660 GCF_010883055.1 Belonocnema kinseyi | reverse complement strand
AAGTTCAAAAGTGGCAATTTTGATGTGAGAGACGCTGACCGCGGCGAACCACCGAAATCGTTTGAGGACGTCGAATTGCAGGCTTTGCTGGATGAAGACGATAGTCAGACGCAAAATGGTTTATTATTTTATTAATAATAAAATATGTTATATAATTTAACATTAAATTCTTGTATTTTTTAGAGTTACCCTTTGTTGCACGTATTTTTCTGTTTTGTGAATTTACTCAAAATTCTTAATCGGGGGTTTTTGGGGTCGCTGATTACGAATATGATGTCAGAATTTCGAAAATTTTAATTCAAGACAGTGGATGCAAGAAGGCGATTTTAAAATTTTGAAAAAAAAAAGAAAAATGAGTTTGAAAATCTCTACCTGGGGGGTTTTGGGGTCGCTGATTACGAATCTGAAGTCAGAAGTTCGAAATTTTCAATTTAAGATGGCGGATTCAAGATGGCGATCTCAAAATGTTGAAAAAGGAGTTATATCAGCTTGAAAATATAAACTTGGTGGTTTTTGGGGTCGCTGATTACGAATCTGAAAACAGATTTTGAAATTTTTAATTTAAAAGAGCGGATTCATGATGGCGATTTCAATTTTTTAAATAAAGAGATATATGAGCTAGAAACTTTTTACTCTGGGTTGATTAAGTTGACTGTTTTATTGTATAGATTTTTTTTATTTCAAGCTTTAGAGTAACTGCAGAATAATGATGACTTTTTAGGGCCTTTATAAAGGTCTGCCATATTAGATCCATGGTTAATTTATTTTTTAAATAATTTTTTCCTTCGGATTCGTAATCAGCAACCATGAAAACCCCGTTATACCAATTTTGAAAAGAATCGAAAGTTTATTTAGCATACTCGTTTACCATATTGTACCCGCCATTTTGTTTTCGGGACTTTTAAGATTATATTCGTAATCAGCAACCTTCAATACCCCGTTATACCAATTTCGAAAAGAATCGAACGTTTATTTAGCATACTCGTCCGCCATATTAGATACGCCATTTTGTTTTTGGAATTTGTGATATCGGATTCGTAATCAGCAACCTTGAGACGCCCATTACACTAATTTTGAAAAGAATCGAAAGTTTATTAGGCACAGTCGCCCGCCACATTGAATCCGCCATCTTGTTTTCGAAATTTTTGACATAGGATTCGTAATCAGCGACCTCAAGAACCCATAAGTAATCGAATTTGTCCCATTTTATGCAAATTTTCTAATTTTGGCCACCTTTTTCCGACTTTGGACCACTACGTGGCAGCGTAAAACACGATTTTAAGTTGATATTTATTTATAGTTTTTTTATAGTCCACCTATAACACTTTTTCACGACAAAATAATTATTATACTTTTTGTTTGGAACAAAACAGTTTAATTAAAAGTTTTAACGAATACGGTCTTTTTTCACGGCTTTTAAAAAAATAAGGTTTTTTTCATGGTATTTTTTTCACGGCGCTTATAGGAATACGGTTTTTCTCAGCATTTACCGAAATATATATTTTTTCGTAGCATTTTACGGAGATGTATTCTTCTTCACGGTATTTTAAAACAATGTTTTTTTCAAAGCGACCTAATAAACAATTTATTTTTCACGGCTCTTTGAAAAAGGTTTTTCTTCATAGCTTTACTTTGTAGGTTTTTTTTCATAAGCACCGGCGATATATTACTCTAAGCGATAAAGACACGGTACTTGCAGATTGTATGCGACTTGAAACTAGACCGGTTGATTGCAGCTTGGCCAACACAACAGCTGAAGTGTTGCATTTTACAGGCGCAAAGAACACTCAATTTTCAATCACACAAGAAAAAACAACATGAACATTTTTCGAAAACAATCTCTCTGCTCGGGCCGACATAATTGCCTTTAAATTATATGGTTAAAATATTACATCAAAGAATGCATTCTTAAATACGTATTATGTATGTGGCGAAAACATCTGCAGCATGGCGTGCATTTTTCCGCCGCGCACAATAGTCATTCTTTACTCCAATTAGCATCTTTCGCCCCAGTTTCTCACCTAAATGATTTTCCAGGGAAAGATACAAGCTTTCTTTGAGGATAATTTAAAGAAAATTAAAGAGCCGCATTTTGAAAATAAATTTTAAATATCTTTAGAATTAAAACATGAGGATGAACTAATTTCTTTACTATAAAATCAGTACATATCTTAAATATAAAGCTTATGAAAAAAAAATTTCCAAGCCATTAATATAAAAGTTTAATCGACCAATTGTAGTCAAAGTTACGAATAACTAAAAATCAGTGCGCGTAGTAAAACGTCGAAAATATGACGCCCTGTATACGTATTGTCAAACCCGGCATTATACAGGTGTCTTATTTGGGGGATACAAAGATACCTGCTAGGACTACAATCCAGAAGAATTTCAACAAGATTCGAAACGGCCAAGATTTTTAGGCGGGGACACTTAGCGAATTTTGCTCCATAAACGAGTATAAACTCAAATTTGATTTGGATACAATTGTAGAGAGTATACAATTTTGAGATTGAAGAATAATTTCTAATCAAGGCAATAAAGTATTGAAGAGCTTGAAAAATAATTATTGAAAAATCGAGCCAAAAATTAACAATTGCAAACTCGAAGCATTCCAACTTAAGCAATTTATTGTTGTTACTTGTTATCATCTGAAATTGAAATATTTCATTTAGAAACGTTCAAAAAACTTGTAACATATTTTAAGTATTAAAGGTATTAAAAGTCAAATTAAGGTGAAGACCCAAGTTAGTGACACTATTAGCTTTCAATAGTTCAAGATTTAGCTTTTCACTGTTGGAGACGCTTCAATCACGAGGTTTTTTTTTGTAAGTATAAGTGAAGTAGCTGTAAAGTAGTTGTAAGTAGTACTAAAAGCATGATGTAGGTAATGTTTGCATTGATTATTATTAATTATTGATGTTTTATGTGCTTCATATGAGTGGAAGCGTTAGTGACTTCTGTATTAAACTGCTTTGAAAATTATTCCCCAAACATATTGATATGCAATTTAATATTGAAGCATGCTGATTTTGACTAAACCCTTATTTATATTTTGATTTTAAGAAAACTTTTTATAAAATAAACAAATTAATCGAGGGTGTCACTCACTTGTCGCATGTCACTTGCTGGGGTCTTAGCCTTAAATATTTTTGTTGAAAACCGGAAAAGATAAAAATACAATTTTTCTTTAAATTCTTGTAGCATTAGAATAAAATAACTATAATTAAAATATAAAATTTATTAAAACAATTACTTTAGATTCTACTAGAAAACTTATTTCGAAATTTTCAGATTTGAAAAGCTTCTTCCTTCTTTTTTTAAGATTATAAGAACTTATGAGCTTCACAGTTGTATTTTGTTCTCTCTGTACCACTAACGCTTTGTATAAATCTCATTTTTCGTTTTAAAGCAACACCTAAGGTCAAGATAAGCAACTCACTTCTACACTATCTTTCCACAATTACCTTTGAAAAATAATCTCAACATTCGCTCGGCGGTTTGAAAAATCTCTATCTTCTATTGAATTTTCGTGTTTACACCGAATAAACCGTTCTGTGGCCGAAGCGATTAAAAAATATCGACACACTTGATCGGGAACGATACATTTAAGAGCGAGTGTTGTACGTTACGTTGACAGGTACACAGGAGCAACGAGTGTAATATTTTGCAGGCAATTTATGTCAGAATGGAAGTGCAAAGCGACGGAAACCAAACCAATCCAGGTGAATGGAAATTACTGACGGATGGATAATTTATTTTCATCATGAAAGACACTCGACATTCGACAATAAAAACGGGAAAAATAAAAAATTTACATATTAATAAAAAAAGACTGGCTAGCAGGCAAGGTTTATAAAATTGCCCAGAATTTTTTTTTCTTGAGCTCTCCTTCCTCATCAACGTTCCTGGATGCATTTATGTCGTTGGAACGAGGTAAAGACATTTGCTTCACTTTATTACGAGGTACAGGGCTTCGTTTTATGTACGTCGAGAAATTTTTTAACAACATTATTCGTCACAAACTTGAAGAAAGAGAGGGAGGGAAGTATTTGATATACTGTTGGACATTTTCCGTTAAGCTAATCAAGCATAGAGAACAAGAGATTACCATAAAACAACGAGGGATAGAGTTGAAACTATGATAGATGCACGATTAAACGTTTACGTGGACGTACCTTGCGGATCGAGTACAGACGTTAACGTACTAAAAAGGCAAGATTTACGTAGCCCGAAGGGTATTCTTAGCACCGAGATAAGATGTTCTTTGTGAATCTTTGCACACAATATTCAGCGGATTTTTCAATCACGCTTCTCCGGTACTGGCAGGATTAATAAAGCGGCGCACCGTAGAGTTTCTAGACTCATTTCATGCAGAATCGAATTGGATTTCCAGGCCGGCTTGTGTATGTAATGAACGAGGAAATATCCCTTTGATGTTCCTGGGTCGAGAGCGTGCGCGAGTAGTTTGTTACAACGTGCTAAATAATCGGTTTATAAAAATGCATGCAAGCCTAGTGAAACGAGTTTATATCCCAGTACTGATAGTGCTGTACTGTGTATATCCGTGGCGACGATATGGCGAACCAGCGGACACAAAATGCCAGGGATAGAGGAAAAATTGCGGGATATAGGGGATGAGACATTTTTAGTAGATTCACTACTCGCTCGTGCGAGAGTGCGAAATGCGAATATTCAGCGAGTTAGTACTCGCACCTTTATCCCTTACACATCCGTAAAAACGTAGAGAGACTCTCAAATATTTTTTCTTCTCATTTCATTTTCTGTGAGAGTTCTGCGTACGTATGGCCGAGATGCTGTCGTTACTACGCCCTAGGCGATAGAGACCCTTTTTGCTCTTTTATTGGAACGATTGTGAAAAGAGAGCTTGAATTCCACTTTTCAAACAGTTTCCTCTAAATATAACAAACTGTATTACTAATTAGCGAAATATTTTACCTAAAATTTACGTTTTTGAACATTTTAATTTATTTTATTACAATTACAGGGATTACAGCGATTCAGTAGTTCAATTTTAGATAAACAAGGAAAACATATTCTAAGCAATTTTATAATTCTTTATAATTTTAAAATTATAATTATGATAATTAGTAAAAGTTTTATAATTAGTAAAGATGCTGCAGAAATGATGAAATATTTATTTCGATCATATATTATGCATTCTTCATCTTCTATTACATTTGTGGTTTTTCTTTAAATACCTCCTTTTCAGTTTTTTACCGTTCTCAAAATTAACGCACTTTCCTTATGTTTTGTATCATAGGCATATAGAAACAAATAAGGATTTACATAGAAAGTCAGTGGGGGGGGGGGGGTACTTTCAAAAAATCGATTTTTTTGTTTATCTTTTCTTATTGTTAAACATTTCAAGAATATACTCCCAAAATTTTAAGTGGGTCAGAGCAAAAGTCTCCTGTCCTCTAGCACTACAGCACTAACAGCTGTGGGCTTCTAAAACTTGAAACGCGTTTTTCTCAAAACTACTTTTTTAAAATCAGTGTTCACTGTCATTTCAAAATTACTTTACCGACTCAATTCAAACTTGGTACACATTTTCTACATATAAAATACCCCCCCCCCCCCAAAGTTTAGTTAAATTTTTTTACATTAAAGGTGTTTTCCACCCCGAGAATGGTGGAGTTTTTCTTGAAGAATAGCAGATTACACTTACGTGACCTCCAAAAATTTCTAAATGCAAAAAAAATAATCACAGAACGTTGGGGGGAGGATTTGATGTTACTTTGACTAAATTTAAATGGTTTTTGATTTCTGATCATTTCCGCCCGAGATACAGTGAATACCGCGAATTGTTTTTTTTCCAAGACGTTCTCGGACAATCTCTGTTACCGGCTTGTTTCTAAATATTTTCAAATGAAAAATTACAGAATATTGAAAAAAATATACTTAATAATGTACAAAAAGTTTAAATACATTTGCTCAATCCATACTCTTAAACAAAATTCGCAAAAAGTATGTTTTTTTACGCTGAACCCCTTCCCCCCTTAAAAGGTGTTAAAATCGAACTTGGACCGATTTTTATTCTAAAGATTTTAAAAATTTTCCGATAAAAAAATAAATTCTGCAAAATAAACTGTTCTGAGGCATCTGATTTCACTTCGTCTAAGAACTTATATGTCTCTTCAAAAGATAAACGCTTCCTATTGTTTTTCTTCGAAATTTTCGTAATGCCTGGTTACACCAGTTTACGCAACACGTAACCTAAACCCTGAGTGACTGAAAGCGAACTGAAGCGAATATCCTGGGACATTTTTGCCGCTGACTGAAAATGACTGAAGCAGACGACACAATTAACCGCCCAGAATACTGCCCGCTTTTTTCAAACACTCCTGCGTTGTTGTGGAGTTGCTCCACTGACCTAGCAGTCACTCTTTCGTCCCCTTAGACCACCTTGTCTTCTATAACGGGGACTTTTCTTGCGGGACTGCAGTGCATTCATATGGATCTTTATTTTCTGAATTTTCTACTACGCGCTCGATTTTTGACAGACATTTGTAAATGTATATTTTTAAACCAGCTTAAAATAAATTTAAAAAAAACTATAATCCTTTTTTCAGATATTTTTCTCTATCTCACGTTGATATGTTAAGAATAGGATTTTTGTTTGCATATTATTTTTGATGGATAAAGCAATATATCCCACAAGTCTTTTTTTTAGATTTTTTACGCATATCGCGTCTTTTGGCGTAATATTGGAATTTTCACTTTTCTGCATATTACTGACGATAAATAAAAACAAAATTACGTGTCCCATTGGAAAAAGTGTTAAAAATCATACTGTAGGAATTTTCAAAGGGTATATAATTCTCAATCAAAAAAGATGAGAATGTAATCCTTAACATAAAAATTGATCGAGTAAACTGATCTGTAGTTGTATATTAGCCGCGAAATTTGAATGATTTTTGTTTGATCTATAACCTTATTCTTTTAAGTTTTTGACTGTAAAGTTTTGAAATATGTTTTATACAATATTACTTATTCATTTGAAATAATGCAATTTTCAACAACGTTGTTAAAACCTTATTTGCTTTTCACTAAGCAAAATAACATTCATCATATGCGTTATGAATTAAATACGACATTCAAGATGGTCACTTTTTGGTGCGATAGACTCATCGACATATAGAAATGGACCGGTAATGCTTTGGGGAGAACGGTAATGGGCTCTAGAGAGAGAAAAAATATATGAGACGTAGACCTATCTCTTTCTAGATAAAGCTGATTGGTCGAGAATATTTTCGTTGGGTAAAGTTTGGCACAGTACAGGACCGTGCTTTGTGTCGCGAGTGCTCCAATAATGTGACGTTTATCGCACTTTCAGAAATGATTTATTTATAATTTATTTAATTATAATTTATTCCAAATAAGTATCAAAAAGGGTGGCAGTCTGTGTAATTTGTGGGCGTTGTCAAGACGTTTATATGGGGATATGTTTTCATACGTAAGTAAAGTTATTGAATATAGTAAAATAAAAAATGTTACAACAAAAATAAAACCTCAAAATATGAAGT
>NC_046660.1:99356714-99378013 GCF_010883055.1 Belonocnema kinseyi | reverse complement strand
TAACATTGGATTGGCCCTCACAGTCACCTGACGCTAACCCAATCGAAAACGTGTGGGCCTTCGTCAAGCTGAAGCTTCGTGGAAGAAAGGTACACACATTGATAAGGACACCTTGACAAATGTAATTCCATGTAGAAACATGCGTTTAAATAAAATATTTTACCAAAAAAGTTACCCACGCTTTAACTTGACAGACTGTATGCAATATGAATGGTTATTTTTTTATGTCATAGAAATATTGTTCAAATTTTTGACAGTTTTTGCATTATTTTTTAACTTACAAAACAATTATTATTGTAGCAATTTCAATCCAATTTCAAGAAGAATTTAAGGTTACCAAGTTTTTAAAGTAATCTATCTGAAACAGGCTATTTTACATGAATGTTCTTTAAAATTCAATTTATTATAACTACAAATTTCTAATGTATTGTTTATTTTTTATTTTAATTAACCGTACAGAATATTTAAGCAATACCCGGGGCCACCAAATCACTTGAAAGAGTCCTGAAAAAGATAAAGGCAGGCCTACGTCTCATATGTTTTTTCTCTCTTTAGAGCCCATTTCAGTTCTCCCCAAAGCGTTACCGGTCCATTCCTATATGTCTATGGATAAACTCTATCCTATAAATATGTACATCATGATGCGCCATCTTTAGGATAAAGAAGGATCGATTGTACATGATATCGAAGACAAATTTTCTTTACAAAAATGGAATTTTCAAACAAAAAATAAAACTGTTCAACAAAAAATTAATTTTTCACGAAACTGATGCATTTTTACGCAAAAAAATTAAATTTCAAACTGAAAACCAATTTTTTTTACAAAAAAACCCGAATTTTAACTACAAAATATCAATCTTAAAAAATGGGAAAGTTCTATTGTCTGTCAAAAACTTAATTC
Source organism: Belonocnema kinseyi (assembly GCF_010883055.1). Classification (NCBI taxonomy): domain Eukaryota; kingdom Metazoa; phylum Arthropoda; class Insecta; order Hymenoptera; family Cynipidae; genus Belonocnema; species Belonocnema kinseyi. Next base: position 99,377,112 of record NC_046660.1, on the reverse strand, counting down.
TTAAGAAAAAACAAGTATTTTCCACTCAACAGTTACATTTTTAACCGAACATAAGCCTTTAATAACAAAATTTCACAATGTAGCTTAACTTTGACACAAGTTGTTAAATTTTCAATTAAAAAAGATTAATTTATAACAAGATAATTAAAATTTTAACTAACAAGATAAATATAAATATTTAAGAAAAAAGTAATTTCTTAACAAAGCCATTCAACCAAATGTTTTAAATAAATTAGTAGAATTATCAAGCAAAAAAGAACGATTTTGAACCAAACAGTTGCATTTTCATACAAAAAATGAAATTTCTTCTGTAACAGATGAAGTTTTAAATAAAAAAATAGTCGAATTTTCTGTTGAAAAAGATTTTAGTCGAGTTTTCACGATCAAACTATGAATTTTTTAACAAGAAATAATTTTCTACCAAAAAAATTGAATTTTCAATCCAAAAAGACGAATTTTTAACAGAAAAGCATGACTTTTTAACAAAATGGTGGAATTCTATAGCAAATACTTGCATTTTTATCAAAAATATAAAATTTATCTTAAAGCCGAAGAGTTTTTTATTACAAAAAAGTTGAGTTTTCATCCAAAAAAGATTCCAGTTAACTCAGTAACATCAAAAATTGAATTTTCGTAACAAAAAAATAAGTTTCTACGAAAAAAACTGAATTCTCAATCCAAAAGACGAATTTTTTCAACCAAAAAGGATGAATTTTTAACAAAATAGTTACATTCTGTGTCAAATAGTTGCATTTTTATCCAAAAAATATCGATTTTGTACTAAAACAGATGAATTTGTAATAAAAAAACAAATTCTTTTTATAAGTGGAACTTTCATCCAGGAAATATTTTAGTTCATTTTTCAACACCAAAATATAAACTTTAAACAAAAAGTAAATTTTCTACGTAATAGTTAAGTTTTCAAGAAAATAGTATAATAGCTTCAGGCGCTTCCTCAGGCCTGAAAATTAGCCCATGTATTACTCTGACAAGTTTTTCTCCTACAATTCTGAATTGTATGATTTCATATTTCAACCACAAACTATAAATGCCTAAATGCAGAACCTCTTAGAGCGCTTTTTTCGATAAATAGCCTGGTTCTTGTTTTATTGCAATTAATTGAAAATTGATGCATTTTTTACGCCTGGGAAGTAGCAAACCGCCACCATGAGTGTACTCATGGCGAACATAGTTCGTGGGCCCTCTGGCTGAGTATGAAACAGCGGGTTGACTAGAGCAGCGATTCCCAAACTTGTGCCGCCGGCCGATGAGGCTGCCGCATGGACATAGGAAACAAGGGATTAGGCATGCCATTGCGGGGGTGATGCAACGAGGGGGGAGGTCCGCCATCATTTGATGTCCCGCGACAAACATGGCAGCGCCCACATGTTTATATTTTCATGCACAGTTTGTCGGCAAAAATGCTCGTGCGCATAATCAAATGGCACATCGTAAAATGGCGGCTCTCCCAACTCATGAAATTCTCCCCCCTCCCGTGGATTCAACCCCGCTCACCCAAGTTAGGATGGCATGTCTAGTCCCGTGTTTCCTCTGTCCATGGGCTGCCGCCGTAGGGGGATGCCACCCAGGGCCGAACAGCCCCCGAGGGGGAAGCCAACTCGGGCCCAGCCACTCGGCAGCTTCCCCGCTATGAGGACCCTTTCATTTTCATGAGATTTAAGGCTTTTTCAATGAATAAAATCCTAAAGATATTGCTCAGTTCAATTCTAATTATCTGAATCATTTTCCTGATGTAATTTTAAGAAAATGAAAAAAAGTTGATGAAAATCCGTTAACATTTCGAGTAATTAAGCATATCGTTAAAAACACGCGAAATTACAAGAACAGTCAACTGGCATTGAAGATATTAACCAATTTTCATTAACTTTCTTTTCATTTGCTTAAAATTAGATTAGGAAATTGAATTTAATTTATTAACATTTTAGCACATTTTAATTTTTTTCAACCGGTTCTGATTCTCTCGCGTGAAGCATTAAACCTCCCGCATGACCGACAGTCACGTATCCCCCTTGGATTCTAGTGGAGGGAAAAAATGGCAGGGTGGCGGCCCTGCCCCTCCCTCAAAACTGCAAAAAAGTTTGGGAATTGTTGCTCTAGACCAGCGATTCCCAAACTTTTTATGCACTTTCAGGGGAGCGGCACAGCCGCCACCCTCACATTTTTTTGACAATACCCTGCCGCCAAGGGGGACACTTGACTGCTTCACTGCTTGATACACCATGCTTCACGCGAGAGAATTAGAATCGGTTGAGAAAAATTCAAATCTGTCAATAAATTAAATTTTAATTAGTTGAATCAATTTCCTAATCTAATTTTAAGCAAATGAAAAGAAATTTCATGAAAATCGGTTAATATCTCCAATGCTAGTTGACAGTTCTTGTAATTTTGCGTGTTCTTAACGATACACTGTAAAAAAATCTATTGAATTTTACATCTCTGGTGGATGTAAATAAAAGGACCCTCGTGTATCGGAGTAACTTTACAAATCTGTTGTGATATTCCAATTCGGCCGATAATTTTACATGCGAAAATGTAAAATTCATTATGTGAAAGAATAAAATCAAATAAAATTTAACAGGGCGACAGGTTTCGAACACTCGAAAGCTCAAACTTCGTACAATTTCATGGAGATTGAAGAAACACAAGCCGGACACGTTACCATTTACCTAAAACACATATGATACTACGGGTATTTTTTTGATGTTTAAATATTCCGTAAAAAATATGAAATATACGTTTTGAATAACTGCATTTTTTCCGTTCTAATTGCACAAAATATAAAAGGCAAAATAGGAATAGCTCGGATTCGGTCTACTTTGTGTGAAAGCTGTCAAAAAAGTTGAACATAGCTGTCAATTTCCTCGCATTAAAAATAAAAATGCTCCAAAATTGAAGGATGAAGGCATCGATAGACAACGAACACGAGAGACGCTTTCGTATCCACATATTTTTTGATTAATTATTCAAAATTTTTAATTAATTATAAATTGAAATTTTTAATTATATAATTATAAATTTCACTTCTGAATATAAAATTCGTACGAGGGAATGTGTAATTTTATTTTTATCGAGTGTGTAATATTACACTGCTGTTCGGGGGTACTTTTATTTACATCGCTAGAGGATGTAATTTCACATACTTTTGTAAAATCACACAGTGAAGTGTGTGATATGTACAATGATACAATATTTAATTTTCCGAAACTTTGTAATTTTACACAAATCTCTTTTTACAGTGTATGCTTAATTACTCGAAATGTTAAGGGCATGTAATACTTACAGTTTCCCCGGCTTTTTTCCACAAAAATGAAAATTTTTAAAAATTGAATTCGGAGATGCTATAAAATATCATAACGGACGTCCCCGGACTCTTTTTTGAGGGATAATAACAAAAAAAATTTATTGTGCTCAATACAAATTTTATGCATATGCATTATTTTGTGGTTACCTCGTTTTTCATCTCTGCCTTTCCGATAATCTGTAAATTATTTATGAAATAAGCTTTTTTGATTGCCTGCAAACAACGTTAATTCCGGGAGATTAGTTACTATGTTTATTTCTAAGTCCAAAGTCTTTGGCCAAAAACATTGTGTAGTTTGGAAATAACGCTCGGGTGAATTGTAACACACATAACCTCGAAATATACACGCACGTTGTTAGCAATATAAATTTTTTTTTGATAAAAAAACACAAAAAAGTGTGTCGGGACGTCCGTTAGCATGTTCGCTATCATTTCTCAGATTTTGAATGCAAAATATTTCTTATCCTAGGAAAAAAGTCGGGGGACTTTTTTCCTTTTTTTTTGTGTGGGGACGTCGGTTAGCATGTTCGCTATCGTTTACCAAATTTTTAAGACCAAATATTTATTATTCTAGAAAAAAAGCCGGGAGAACCTAAAACTGGTAAAGTCGATAATTTTTTTAAGTATCACATGCCCTTAATCGATTTTCATCAACTTTTTTTCATTTTCTTAGAATTACATCAGGAAAATGATTCAGATAATTAGAATTGAATTGAGCCGTATCTTTAGGATTTTAGTTATTGAAACAGCCTTAAATCTCATGACACTGAAAGGGTCCTCATAGCGGGGGGCTGCCGAGTGGCTGAGCCCGGGCTGGCTTCCCCCTCGGGGGCTGCCCGGCCCGGGGTGGTATCTCCCTGCCGGCGGCAGCCTCATCGCACGGCGGCACTAGTTTGGAAATCTCTGCTCTAAATCAGCGATTCCTAAACTTTTTTCGCTCTTTCTGGGGAGCGGCAGAGCCACCACCCTCAAATTTTTTTCATAATACTTAAATCCAAGAGGGGACACTTGACAGCCTGCGATGCGGACATGTGCTGGCTCGTCGCCCTCGACCTTCCCATTATAAGAAAATTAGAGCAGATTAGGAAAAATGGAAAATTTAGTAAAATATTCATTAGCGAATTTGAATAGGCAGCGTTAGATTTTCTGAACTAGGACGAGAACATTAGAAAAAGATAGAAAGAAATCGGTTAATAACTTCAATAGTTATTGCACTTTTGTTACGCTGCAAAGTAGTCCATTAATGTATTTCCTTTGACAAATGTAGTGAAAATATTAACAGATTTTTATGAACTTTTTTCCATATTTCTAAAATTATATCACGAAATTAATTCAGATCATTTAAATTTAATTGTGGCATACCTTCATAACTTCAGTTATTGTAACAGGTCTCAATCTCAGAACAATGGAAGGCATTCATACTAGGTCAAAAAAAATAGTGCCATGCTCACAGCGGGGACCCTGCCTTGGAGTCTACACTCTACAGAGCTACTCGGCCCGGGGTGGCATCCCCCTTCCGCCGGGTAGCCACCCGACCAAGCTTAGCAGTTTGGGAATCGCTGCTCTAGACCACCCGCTGTTCCATAGCCAGCCAGAGGGCCCGAGAACTATGTTCGCCATCACGGAGAAAAATGTCCAGCCGCTGTGGCCCAAAAGTCTGCCATTATAGCAAATTACCGCTCAAATTATGTTTAATTATAATTAAATTACCCCGTCAAATATACCGAAATGTCAAGCAGTATCCGCCTGATTTGATACTCCAGTTAGAAATTTTAGTTGATTCTGAAAAGAATATAGTTAAGCTTAGTTTAAAATAGTATAATTTTTCAAAGTTATTTATCTAAAAAAATGTACACAATTTGGCGACGTCTTTACGACATCGTTACGACATCTTTACAACTTTACGACATCCTATGTCCATGTCATTTCGCTGTCTTCACGATGTCGTAAGGACATCGTCAGATCATGCGACTTATTTACGATATCGTAAAGATAGCGAAAGGACATGGACATAGGATGTCGTAACGATGTCGTAAAGACGTCGCCAAATTAAGTGCCCACATAACAATAATATATAATACATATAACAATAATGAATCACGTTATAATTATAATTTGAACACGCAATAACACATGGCGACAGGACATCAACTGGTTCGTATGGCATGGGGATGCGTCAGTTAACGTAGCTGAAAAGTCCTGCTAAAACTGCAGTGTTCCACAGCCGTGTTGGCTTAGGGTAACTCATGTTAATTTCGCATTGCTTCGCAACACTAATTTCGCATTCTTTTTTTTCTCCGTGATGAGTACACTCATGGTCGCGGTTTGCTACTTCCAAAGCGCAAAAAATGCATCAAATTTCAATTAATTACAATAAAACAAGAACCAGGCAATTTTTCGAAAAAAAGCGCTCTGAGAGTTTCTGCATTTAGGTATCTATAGTCTGTAGCTGAAATATGAAATCATACAATTCAGAATTGTACGAGAAAAACTTGTTAGAGTAATACATGGGCTAATTTTCAAGCCCGAGGAAGCGCCTTAATTTCTAACCAAACATTTGCATTTTTATTTAAAAAATATTTAATTTCTTCTAAAGCAGATAATCTTAAAAATAAAAGAGACAAACTTTCAAAAACGGAGTTGAATTTTCACCCGAAAAATTAACAAAAAATTGCGATTTTCTATTGATTAAAATAAATTCTGAAATTCTCATAAATTCTCAGAGAATTTATTTCTCGGTTATATTCTCGGTAATATTCTTATTCTCGTTACCGTCCTATAAATTTATATGTAAAAATTATATATTAAACTGCTAAAAACATTAATTTTTCAAGTATTGAAGAAAAATTTTTTCCATATCCAGCCAAAATTTCAAACATACCATTTCGGCTGGCCCGAAAGTGCTCTAAGAATTTGAAATAAAAGTGAGTTTCATCATTCTTTAAATTTTTTCATGATTTTTAGAAACCAAAATCGGTGAAAGGAATCACGGGCGGGATGTTTATATCTTCGAACCAAATAGCTGCAATCGCTGTCATAAAGGCAGCGTCTGAATTACAAAAAAGAATTTTCTGTGAATTTTTGATTGAATTTCATTTTGTATTATTAACAAAGTTTTATATATTTTTTCCAAAATTTGCATTAAAAAAACTCCGAAAATATATATTAAATGTCTGTATACACGCTAAATTTTTTTTTTCGTAACTTTCGTTATTTTTCCACAAATTTTTATTTTATTTTTGAATGTCATTTTTCACGAATTAAACAAAAAGTACGCGTCCTGTTAAGAAGTGATTTTTAACGAATTTGTAGATTTTTTTTGGGATTACAATTTTGGTCAATTTATCTTTTTTCGTATCCTGCATTGTCAGTCACAAAATCGAATTTTTTTATTTTTCATTATTTTTTGTGCAATAAAAATTTGAATTTTCGATTTTCCAAGAAAATCCAAAAAATTGTTATGATAATCTTGTAGGGCTTTTAAAAAGGAATGCTTTTCTTCTGTTGGCTTTTTTCATATCGTGCGTTGTTTGTCTTAAAATTTTGATTATCGACTGATTACAATTTTTTTTTTAATGCTATAACTGCAAGAATTTTCTTTTTATCAAAAAAGTCGTACGGATAAATTATTTCACTTTCTGAGTACTGTGAATAGCCGCAAATAAAACTTTTAAGTATAAAAAAACAGTCCCAAAAATTATGTAAATACTCTTTTTTATCCAAAAAGGCTGGTTAACGAACTCGTCCTTTCTTTTAGGACCTATAAAAAGTGTGCCAAAGATTGATTTGATCCGTTCATGTTTTTGAGAGTTATCGTGTTTACGGACAGACAGACGCCATCGTAAAAACTTGATTTTCGTATTCAGGGGGTCTCGAAACGTCGAGATCCGCTGTTTTCCAATACACACGCATCTCTTCAGGTCAAAATAAACTTTTCGAACAAAGTAAGCACTCTTACCATAGGACAGAAAGAGAAGATTGAAATTAATTAGCCTGGGAAATAAAGTGCTTCACAAAATTTTGAAAATTGTAACTTTATGTAAACAGTTTAATTACAGCTTACTTCCAATCATGTTTTAATAATAAACATTTTTAAGAATCCGGTAGAGTGGTAAAATGAAAAAAACTAAATTTAAAACAATTATTGAAATATATATAATTCAAGGATGAAGAAAAGTCGTAAAACATCGGTGGATTTTCTGGCCAGAGTTTGGTATTCAATCTTATCGACTTTGAGAAGACCGTGTTAAAATAAATTGGTAGATCGAATTTACAAGCAAATTTTATATAAGTTTCAACTTTCACGATCACGAAGCTTTCTTCGATCTGCATGCAAAGAAAAATTCAAATGAGCCTTTGCACCATTTTGAACAGACCTTACATACCATAATAATTTCAAAGTATCAAACCAGAGGTTTCATGTTATTCCGAATTCGTGAAATCGTAAGATTTATATAAATTGATTTAAAAGTCATACAAGTAACAAACAGAACAAAGACCTTTACATTATGGATTTAATAAATTGCTCACAAAATTCAATTGATGTTTCAGGTTCAGTTTTCCACCCTTGCGCTGGATCGCTGCCAAGGAGTAACACCACAAGATTGACTCTAAAAGATGAAGATCTTGCACCCGACTTGAACTTCGCCGAGTTCAAAGAACGTTACCGCAGGCTTATACCATACATGAACTACTACTTACATAGCAATAATGTAGAAAATCAATCACTAAGGCAAGAAAATTATGCAAAAATGGTGGATAGACCTCTGAGAAGACCTAACTACTTTAGACCAAATATAGATCTGAGGCAAGATACCAGATACCAAGCGAATATAAAGAATGAAGAAAAATTTATACCTTCTGTTCAATACAATCCTGAAGAATTAGGTCCCGACAACGAATACTTCACCCCAGTACGTTATGGAATGAAACTTAATCAGAAGAATTTTCCTCAATATGCAACACAGCAAGCAACTAGGCCAGTTTATTCCAGACAAGAAGCTGAAACTGTAATTCCTGATAGTCGATTTTTCGTGACGGAGAGACCTTATCGATTCCATAATTCTCCAGAAGGGGATTATGTTCCTCATAAGGAAGTAGTGAAGACGGCTCCACCAAAAATTCAGGACGATTATCTCCTCGATTACGAAGACCTTCTAAGTGGAAAGTTGCCAACGCCTGCAACTGATTACAACCAATCACGAGAGGAATTTGAATCCTTTCGGTACATCACTCCCAATCCCGGTAGAATAGAATATGTCAGAGTTTCCAAACCTTCAATTTCCAGGCCAATTGCCGTCAACAATCCTGCTCTGCAAATTCCTGCATCTCAACTACACCATATAGTAAAGAGTTTGCAACTGACTAATCGATTACCAGAAATGCTCAACAAGGATAATCTCGACAGTAGTATAAGAACTCTTGTCGAAATACTCAATATTTTGCACAATGCGAAGAATCAAAAACTTCATCAAGTTAGACTTCCAAAACCTGTTAAACTGGGACAATATTATGACTTAAATGAAGAATTCGTAAGACCAGATATTGTGCAAACTAATTATCATGTCATGCCAAACAGCATTGACAGACCCGAAGGATTCGTAAAAATAAAACCAATGAGACCAATAAATCGAGTGATTCCATATACGAAAACTGTCAAGGTAAAACCTGTATTAACCTATAGTGGAAATAATCTGAAGACTGAAAAAGTAATCGATTATTATGTTCCTAAAGTTCAGGATGTAGATACAGGAAACAAAGAAACATTCCAGCAGGTCGTAACGCCGCAAAGCATATACAATTCTGGGGAGCACCCTTACAAAGTTAATCTTGATTCTGATGATATTTTAGAAGATGAGAGGTTAACACTGCCAATTAGTACGGAGAAACCAACACATAATTATCATGCGCCGGATGGTGTTTCCACACATTCGCAGAATATTCCTCCGTCTTTGAAGTATGGAGCTACAAGGGGAAAACCACATGTGGATTATCCAGCTTATTCCTCCATACCCCCAACGGATTTCAGTTGCAAAGAGCAGAGATATAAGGGATTCTTTGGTGACCCTGCCGCAAGATGTCAGGTAAGAGCTCAAATAAAAAAAACGGAATATCATTTTCTATGAACAAGATATCAATCAAGCTTTTAAAAAAATACAGAATAAAATGATATAAATTGAAAGCAATGCAAATCATTGATAGAAGTCAAAACATGCGTCAAATGATTACACACTTTATACAATTATTTTCAAAATTGTTTTCAACAGCTAGCTTTAAAGTTTTCCACCCTCATATTTAATACGCCAAGAAGATACCTATCAAGAAAAAAACGTACATTTTTTACTAATTCTTGATCTATCTTTGAATTAGTCTTATTTTTGTTATAAAAAAAACCTTCGAGAATGCTTTAGTTTAATATTCGGATATTAAAAGTGCGAATTTTAAATATCAATTAATTTTAGTTTGGTATGAAAAGTTTATGTTTGCAAATGATGGCATGACAATGACAACTGGATAAGCACCATTTGATTTTTCGCCCTCAAACAGATAAAAAAAAACTAATTATTTGGCCTACCAGAAACATTGTAAATAGTAACCACATACTTTTATAGTTTTTAATAAATTGTCTATCACGTATAGTATAGAAATAATTTTATTTTTGGTCCCTATCCTGTTGTCATTCTCACGTCTTCATATAAATTTTATAACGAATACGTATTTTGTACTTGCACGCTTAATAATTAAGCAGAGTCAGGTGTGAATTTTCCAACCACTAAAATGTTAAAAATACAATCGTGCATTTTGTTTTCTAGAAAATTTTCATGTAAAGTATCATTTGAACTTATAGAAATAACTGCTATTAAGAAAAATGATTACCAATAACGTAAAAGTTTACAATATCTAAGCTTAAAATTATTAAATGATTTTAAAGTCTGTTTTACAATTTTTATGAGCGGAAATTTTCTATATTTCACCAATTAGTATATAACAAAAAATAAGAATTAAGGTCCCTTTTTTATAGAGGTTTTCGTAAGGCACTTTTAATCCGTGATATTACAGATTCGTAAAAAGATATTTTTTAATTTAATTAAAAACTGTTTTTGTTTTCTTTTTTAAGAATAAAAGTTTAAGCTCTATGTTTAAAAATAAAAAATAATAATATTAAAATCTTATTTTTCAGGTTTGGCATTATTGTGATTTGAACGGTGGAAAGTCTTCATTCCTGTGCCCGAATGGTACGATTTTTAACCAGGTGGCACTGACGTGCGATTGGTGGTTCAATGTGAAATGTGAATCTACCACTCAACTCTATGTATTAAACGAGCGACTTTACAAATACATTTTGCCAATAATGCCCAAGTTTCCCGAAGATTTCACCGGACCGGAAGTAGACAGGTACTTGGAGCTCAAATTCAAAGAAATGGAAGAAAAGCTGGAGGAAAAGAAATTAAAAAAACTTCAAGAAGAAAAAGAGAAAGCGAAGAAGGAAAATAATAAAATCGAAACACCAGACGAGAATGCCAGCGAATAACGTGCCTCACATTCAATTAGACTTTTCTATAAAATGTGTAACTAAGTAATTTGTGTAGTGATAGTTACACAAGACGAGCAGCCATTACTGCAAACTAAAAGCAAGAACTTGCAACTTTTAAATGATTAAAACCAGTGATTTAAAAACAATTTTATACTGAATACGAAACATATAAATAACACGAGAGTTTCCCTTGCATTTCTAGTCATATTTTTACACAATATAGTAGTTACTTATAAAAGACTGCGATTCATTTCTCCTTCACAGAGATACATACTTTTCGAAGCAGTTCAAATTTTGAGGAAGCGATAATGGTGGTGAAGAGGTAATTTTAGTTTGGCGTATGATTAAATTATAAGTAAAGATGTTTTAATATTGATATTATTGATATACGAAAAAAGATCATGTTGCCTGTTTCATTACGGAGGTGTGAGTCGTATCGGATTTTTAAAATGTGGATCCATACCGAACGTGACTGAACAGACAATTCTGCTTTGCGTGCATGTAAATAACATTTTTTAATTTTGTACTTTTGTTATGAAGATGTTTGAATAAATGTATTTATTCATTTTTTGATATACCAACCGTCTATAATAATTAATAATAATGAATTAGATTAAATGTTACCAGCAGTATTTTTGTTCACAGAATAATAAATCTAAGTACTGGCGATGCAAACATCGCAAGAAAAGGGCAATAATATAGATTTGTTTCGAGATGATCCAGAACACTTTTCAAATAATTAATGTCCATTGTAACTAAATTTGTATATTTTTAATTTAACGAATGAGGAATTTCAATTTTAACGCAAACATTGTGAAGAATATACACGGTTTCAGAGTCTCTACCAGACGGATGATTTTAAATTCCCAGTCGTTTCCGTGTTAGTTTCCTATTTTATTGTGTGTGTGTGTGTGTGTAACTCCATGTCCTGACTCAGAATGTGAATTCTTTTGTTTTTGAAACTAGAATCATAATTATATCTAAAAATTCCCAGTTGAAAGTCAAAATTATAATTTTTATAAAATTACAATATTTCTCGAAAATTTTCTCTTGCAAATAAGGACTATAATTCTTTTTGAACATTCCATATAATTCAGGATTGTAATTTTGCTGGAAAATTCCCTGAATCAGTAAAAATTATCATCCCCTTAAAAAAAATTTCTGTTTAAAATTAGAATAACAGCGAAGGTAAACCGACCATTACTGGGACAACGTAAAAAGTATGTCCAATACTGAGATAATAATAAATATCGCTGAGTATCTTTTATATTCCAACTTAAATTATAAAAGTAAAAAGGTTCTACTATTTCTGAAGTTCTTTTAAATTTGTTACCATTATTTTTGTCCTGACAAGTTATAAATTTAGTAAAAAATAATTGCGTTTCTATTATTCAGTATCTAATAAATTTAATTTTTCAACAAACATTAGTAAGTATCCATTAAAATTCAATATTATAGATTTATATGAAATATTAATAAGATTAATATTATCAATTAAATGATTTCATACAAAAAATGTTTTTATTATAAATTAAATATGACATCATTATTAACAAAACAGTTGTATTTTCATCAAAGAAAAATGTCATTTATAATTAAAATGACAAATTTTCTAACCAAAAAGACGAACTTTCAACAAAATAGTTGAAATATTGATCAAAACAGATTTTTTAGTCCATAAAATTTTCAACCAAATAATAAAATTTGCAACCAAAAAATAATTAAAATTGTTTCAATAAATTTTTCAATTAATGTATTAATTTGAATTAAGATGAATTCGAATTCAAAATTTACTACCAAACAGTTTAATTTGCAAGTAAATCGATAATATTAGTCTATAATATTACATTTTGATGCATACTTACTGATTTTATTAAAAAAATTTAATTTATAAGTTGTTATTACATTACTTACCTCAGCAGTTGACAAAATTTGAGGTTAGAATTTGAGGTTACAATTAACTACTTTAAATCACTTTTCTCGAATAAATAATTAAACGGTAATCACAATCCATTCTAGTTTTTTAATGTTTTCTGTAATAAATTATAAGTAAATTGTGCCATTTAATTTTGATAAACCCCATTAAATTTTCCTTGTCCCAGTATTGGCTTCTTTGGTACCCCCTTAGGGATATGTTCCAAAACTCGTGCCCACTAATGGGCGATCTGACTAGCTTTAAAAATATCTATCTATATTAATTTACTATAAAATTACTAATGTATTTTTTGTTCCACTCGATCAAATAATGTCTTGGTCACTTATTATAACGGCTTTTGTATCAGAAATTCTAATTCTCCATTTTAAAATGGCGTTCATGTGGGTTAGCTTTTACTAATTGTCCCAGTAATGGTTAGTTTACCTTATCTCTTAAAAAATCCCCCCTTCCGAAGCATAATTACAGTTTTCATATTTTTATTTAAAAACTTAAATAGTTTTCTCTTTCACAATTTACAACTTGAGTGTATACTAGATTTAAAGATTTCAAAGACTTGAAAATATTTTTAACAAATCGGAAATAGCATCACTTATATTATTGTCATTATCGACCAATAAAGCTTTTTTTCATCGTTCGTTTCGTGGTTGAAAAAACTGAGAATAATAAAATATTAAAAAACATTTAATATTGATTTTAGTGCAAACGAAAGGAAAATCCCGGCCACTGAATAAAACCCCCGGTAATTTCCCACTGAAAAAAATTCTCAGTCAGTTAAGACAACCGCGAGTGTTAAATTAAAATTGACAGGTTCGTGTTATAAATATTTTCAGTAAAAAATTGTTGCCTCCGATGCCTTAAAAACTTTGAGATATTTTATTAAATATTTGTTAGAAAAATCCTACCTTTTGTGTTTGATGCACTCTCTGCAGCGTCTCAGCAACTTTGTTGTACGCGCGCTCGAATTCAGGTTTCAAAATCTCGTTCTAAAAAAAAAAAACACGTTCTACATTAATTTCCTGAACAGATATAACCGAGAAAAAACAGTTTGTAAGTTGTAGACTTACCCTTTGCGTGAGGGTGAATGCACTGTGTCCATTGTGCGTTAAAATCATACATTCACTACAACCAGTCACATCACACTGACCACAATAAAAACAAATAGAGTTGCTAGAATGTACAGGACAATGTGTATCTAATGCAGGATCAATGCCATTTTGAGAATTCGGGAACATCATTCTGCGGTGGTTGAGTAAAGCCATATTGTGAAGCTGCAACAATAAAAAAATTTGAGTTAGTGGCTTGTTTTTATTTTAAACCGATAATGGTAGTGGTCATAATAAGGATAAAAATGATGAAAAATTTAAATTGGCTTTTACCTTGGAATAACAAAAGTTGCAAAACAAACAGTTACAGTCAAGGCATCTTGAGTCTGCCTTCTTCAAACATTCAGAACACCGCTCTGAAAGATAGAATTAAAATTCATAATTACTTAATCAAATCTATTAAGATGACAGTTTTTACTTTTTGCTGAGGTATTTTTATTTTTTTTTCTAGAGAATAGTCTTTAATCACATTGATGTTAAGCTCTGGAAACTGAACATTTATTTTCAATTTTGAACATTTTACGTTTCTGAGAATTAGCACTTGAAATTTTACTATTTTTTATTTACATGTAAATAATCAAAGTCAAAGCCGCTCGAAAGTAGGCCACCCAAAAAGGTCTAAAAATCATACTTTCGGAAAAATGAACTCAGAAAACAAGCATCAATCTAATATGATTTAAGAGATTTCAATAAACAATCTTCCAATTACGAATCCGTTATAAATATTAATAAGCCAATATCTACCCTTAGTGTGTCATAATAATGTACTTTCAAAGGAATTTAAGAAATCTTGGAAGTATTGTGGAAATTAAATGACATAGTAATTAAAATGTCTTATGAACAAAACAATGTACCTTTATCAAACGACTGTCGAATTTTCGATTTAATTGGTTGGTAAAATTCCAGATCAGGATCATCCGGACAAACTGGACGACTCTGGGACAAGCCGACCAACCCGAGTACGTAAATATGTACAGGAAGCATCGCATTTTCGTCAGCAAGACTTGCATTTTCTTTATTGTTATCAGGTGTTGTTTCTGGCATTCGACATACGCTGCAGTCTAGACCGCGACCTGAGTGGGCACATCTTTCGCACAGTGCATGTCCACATGGCAAAAGTAATGGAATGTGCGATTCTTTTTTCAAGCTATTAAAATCTGTAAGTATAAGCATGCAAATATTTAGCGCAAAAATCTTCAGGCCAAATAAGACCGGCGCATTTAGGAACTTGCAAACAAATATAACATAACCCTAACTCTGATGAGAATAGTTTTCTGTGAATCAGGATAATACGAGTACAAAGCGCCTAGGCGAATGTCGAAAATAAGAGCTCGAGTGCAGTGCACACTAATTTTAACCTCAAAATCAAATACTGCATCTTAATTTTTTTGTAATATGATCAAACATAATGTTTCATAAAATTCGGGAACCGGCACGAGATTCCTGTCAAGTCGATAAACGTATGAACTATTTTGAGGTTATGCCGCTTTTTTTAAAAGAATTTACGAAGACGTGCAAAAGGTGTGAAAATATATCCAAATTTGTTGACGTTGGTCAAGTCAGGCAAACATATAAGGGTAACTTTTTCAAAATTAATCGGTTCTAAGCACGTGGAAATGGAAAACAAAGAACTTTACCTTTGATGAAAAATTGGTGCCTGCACCGCACGCACGAAACGTTTTTCACTTTTATGGTAGGATACGAAAATACGTGTTGTCTGTCGTTTTTATCGTTACGACGCCCGAACATTTTGTCGCTTTATTTTTCATAAACACTCATCCACGAAAACGGACTCTTGAAAGATTACTGATTCTAGAATCTACGCCACTATATTACGCACGAAACACTGCCAACTTGATCAGCGCTTCTTGTAAACATTTCCGGTGATGTGATTGGTCCATAAGAGAATTCGAAGATGGAGAAGCAGGAACGTAAGAACAAAGAGTGTAGGCCCCAAAAAAACGTTAGACTGTTAAAATTTAAAATCGAAAAACCAACGATGTAATTCTTAATCAAGAAACATATAATTCTTTTATCTTACTGTTTAAAGTTAGAAAAGTGTGTTTAATAAAGCCATTATTGCACCAATAATAATAAACATAAAGCATTTTTCTTTTACGTTTGAGAATTTAGACGCCCCTGAGTTCGAGATTAAACACGTGTTCGAATTTCGAAAATAGGAGATGCAGCGCGTTTTCACTTTATTGACAGCCTTTCTATTCTAAATATATGTGGGAAATTAGCTTATATTAAAATTGAAGCTTAATTTCAAGATAAATTGTTGTATGTATTATTACAAAAACTATTATTGTATGATAAGGGAATATGAATTTCTTATTTTGTGTTTCATAAACAGATGCTTGAGCTTTTATGTATGCAATCAACGTCACGTGATACAATATCTTTGCGTGATATATTTGGATCAGTACAATCATATTGGGGCCGTCCCTAATCTCATGATGCTGCAGTACAGGGGTCTTAGAGGGACCGTCAGTGGACGTTCACGACTTTTTACGCCGAAAGGGGGAAGGGGGGGGGGTCTAAGCGTCACGTAACAAATTAAAAAGAATGAAATTACGTATTCGTTTTATTTTTTGTTAGTTTATGGTGTTGAATGTGAAAAAAATTTCTTTTGTTTTCTTGAAAACATTTTTTTCATTTGAATATTAATAATCATTGATAATCTAGCGTTCGCAGCATTGAGTTGTTTCGGATCACAGCTAATACATTCTGTTCTTAGAATGAAATGGTTCGATTATAAGTATCATAAAAGTTGTATGACTTTCCGCTTTTTCAAATATTTCAAATCTGTAAATTAAACAAAACAAAAAATAACCACTTTTGAGGGTTGGCAGCACTGCACCATGTTAATTTAGCAATTATAATAAAATAATATTTTAGTACATTCAATCAAAGAATCACAGTAAAAACTTAAAATCCATAAATATTATCAAATATTAAAAAAGGTGAAAAGTTTCGATGCTTTTAAATGACAAACAACCTCACATATAACTTAAATATCAAGATTGGACAGTTAATTCAGCAGACTTACAGCCCGAAAATTAAAAAATGTTTTTCATTCAGGAATTCTTCTTGCTACTTAATTAAAAGGTAATAACAACGCTTAACTTGAAAAAATAGAGGTTATCCTTCACATAATTTAACTGGTGTTACTCAACTGATTAGTGAATAAGTCCGAAATCACTGATTAATCAGTGAAATGTCTAACAACTATTTCAATCAGTGAATTTGTTACTGATTCATATTTAGAGAATACATGATCAGATTTTGGCTTTCAGCTTTGAGCATTATATTATTTTTAACTGGAATCATTGAAAACAAAATAATTTTACATCAAAAGCAAACAGCGGAAACCTTCAAAATGGTTTCATTTAATTTTTTAATCTTTCAAAATTGTATCGTTTGAAAATAATTATATTTTATGCTATAAAAACAAACTAAAACCAATGATTAGTTAAATTAATTTTAAATTATGTTAATATTTAATTTATTTAATGTTTATAATTTTAAGTTAAGTTAATTTTGAACTGAAATGTCCTCAAGTCGTCCCGAAAAATTGGGATGACTAGCCAAGCTTTTGAAATATATTGGACTAATCATTCCGAATTTTGGGACGACGAGACACTTCAAATTTTAAATAAAAAATTTTTAATAATACAATAAATTCCGTTTTAAAGTCTTTGATATTAAATTATCTGTAAATGCGGAATACTTTAAATTGTACACTTTTCAAGTCTAGGAGGCTATTAAAATTAAGAAATTTTCATTCTTGACCTTACCAATTTGAATAATTTTACTACTTAGCATGGAAAACTAAAAATTAATCAATATTAAAACTCAAAAATAGACTAAAAAATTTGGCATGTATTTTTTTTAATTAAGATTTTTATATTTGGCAGAAAATTTGGCAGACTCCCTGATTTTCTAAAAATCTCTGAATTTCTTGAATTTCAAAATATGAAAATATTGCTGAAAATCTCTGAATTCGTTTAATTCGGAATTCTCAGATATCCTTGAATATTTTGAATTCCTTGCATTCTCTGAATGCGAGAAAATCTCTGAATTTCTTCAATTCTCTGAAATCCTTAAATTACCATTAGTCTTTAAGATCTCTGAATTCCTTGAACTATCTGAATTCCTTAAATAATCAGAATTCCTTGAATTCTCTAAACTTTCTAAATCCTCAGAACTCCTTCAATTCTGTGAATTTCTTAAATTTTCTGAAATATTTAAGTTTTCGACATTCTCAGGCACACTTTAATATTCCTAATTGCTTGAATTCTCTGAATTCCCAGATTGATCAAAATTCCTGAAATTTCTTTAAATTCTCATACTCCCCTGAATTGCTGAAATATTCTGGATTCTCTACAATCCTTGAATTTCTTAAATGCTTTCGATTTCTCTAGATTCCATGTAATCCTTGAATATAATGAATTACTTGAATATTCAAAATTCTGTGCAATCTGTAATATTCTGAGTTACCTACATTCCTTGAACATTTTGAATTCTTGAATTCCTTTAAATTCACCAAATCCACTGCATTCCATTAAATCTTCTGATTTTTTAATTCCCTAAATTAATAGAATTTCTTGAATTCCTTAAATTCTTCTGAATCATTCTGAATTCTTTGAATTATTTTGAAGTCATTAGAACTCAAGGAGTTCTAAGAATTTGAAAAATTCCACGAATTCAAATAATACAGGCCATTAAGATGAATTTGCATATATCTGAGAGTTCGGAAGAGATAGTGAGACTTTAAACCGAATATTTTTATTTTGAAGCCAAAAAGATTAACTTTTTAAAAGAGTCAGAAAAAGTTTTTTTTGTTCTTTTAGTTTTCGAGAAAACAAGGCGGCGCTCGTTTGCCGTCAACTCAGCGGCACCCTCTACAAAAACCATTTAAAAATCATTAAATTTAAAAAAATTACTAGGTTAGCTGTTTTTTTGCTAATATTTGCTTTATAATGTGCTATGAATCTCTTTTTTAAAATCAACCCTTATTTAAAAAAATACCCCTTGTAATGAAATAAGTATCCAGAAGTCTGCAGGTATGTATTCTGATACAAATAGGGGGTTGTTTTTGTATCTATTAGGGGTGAACAATAATTTTGCTCCTCAGTTATTATTTAAAAATACCGTTTTAATATTTTATAAGTATTTTCTATCTTGATAGTTTCTTTTTGTAATGCATTTTTGCAGCGCAGGGGGTTGCTTTTTAAAATAAAGGATGATTTTATACAAGTTTTTCATATTACATTGGAAAACAAAAAATAGCTTAAAAATCTAGCCTAGTCATTTTTTAAAAAATTTTTGGTAATACTTTTGTATTTAATGATTTCTTTAATTATTTTTGTAGATGGCGCCGCTGAGTTGTCTGACCTATTTCAAGGTAACGTCGTACCAAGTCTCATGATGAGTTTCAACCATCTTCAAACTTAAAGTTGTCGAACTCAATGTTTCTTCCAAGAAAATATCTTTCTGATTATAATTAAATATTTCTAAGGCAAATTGTATTTCAAGATACTTTTTGATTACTTAATTGTTGTTTTTAAATATTTAGATATTTAATAACATCAATGACAAAAAAAAATAATGTTCTGCTATACACAAACTTGTATAAAACGCACAGTTATCAATTTATCCAATTCTCTTATCATACATTTTTTACTCAGTTTTAAATATGGCATAGCTTTTCTATATAACAAGCATCTAAAATATGGAAAAAAAGAAGAATTGAACATCACTTATTTTACAAAAGGCTTAATACTTTTTCCTTTGAAGATTTAATCTGCTTAGAAACTAACCAAAGCTGATAAAAAATAAAGAACTTTCGATTTGAAAATCGCTTTAGTAACCTTCGAGATAAAAGAAATATTTTCCGATTTTTAATAACCTCTGTTAAACGCACAGTTTTCGATTTATTTAATTCTTTTATGATACTTTTTAACTCAGTTTTTAATGTAAAATAACAATTCCTAAACAATAATTTAAAATATTTGGAAAAGAACTGATCCCTAGTTTGAATATTACCTATTTCAAAAATGGCTCGATATTTTATTTTTATTTCGAATATAAAATACTTCGAAATCGGAAGAAAAAAAATTTCTGTAAAGCAACGTGGAGTGAAAGAACTTGCAGGTTAAAAGTGATTGAATCTCACGGTCGTCGGATAAAAAATATTTGTTTGCTTCCTCCTTGCATTTTCAATTATTTTATTTAAAAAATTTTTAATTGTCTATGACGAATTTTTAAACCTAAAGAATTCTTATGTGTTTGCAATTTACTCTATAGGTGTAAGAATCATATATATTTTTGTATTGTTTCAGATAGCAAGTAAGAATATAAAATTGAAAATTATGAAAAAAATTTCTGACGAATGAAGGTGTAATATAGTCACAGCTTCCTCCTTCGATTAGATAAGCAGCCCTATATATTTGAGGGCTTCAGGGCCACTAGTTTAGTTCTAATCTTGACTTTACTCT
>NC_046660.1:99355050-99356614 GCF_010883055.1 Belonocnema kinseyi | reverse complement strand
CCGCGATAGTTTTGGACAAAAATGATGGGTTACCTCGGCCTTTGTTACCATATAAATCTATGTGTTTCTGTAGAAACGGATCAAACTTAGCAATAAGTTCTATAATCCCTAAATAATTGCCATTATCATAAAATCCAAATTGTTCGTTTGTACCCCGAAATGCTAGGCCACGTTCACATAAAAACCGTACGACCTCCACCACACACTTTAAAACTTCCGTCCAATACTCTGCTTCTGTTTTAATTTTTAATATTAATTCTTCATCGATACCAGGTGTTTTGTTCATTCGCGTATGCCAAACGACCATGCAGTTTTTATGTTCAGTACTATTTTCATGGCTACTAAGTTTCTCATGCGCATGTTTCCAATCTGAAAAACCATCCTTCACCAAAGTATTTGCCAAATTATTTGAAAATAATTTACATGCATAACAAAACACACTTCCTGTAGATTTTGAGTACATCAACCATTTACGCGAATGCGTTTCTTTATTAGCCAAAGTTCTTTCAAAAAGCCAATTATTGAAAGATCTAGTGAAATTCTCAGATCCCCACCGCCGAGAAGAAGCAGAGAAATTACTATCCTTGTTTTGGAAATATTCAGAACCTTTTTCCAAAATTTTTTGTTTAATGGAATCATCGAGCTTTGGCCATAAGGCCGGATCTTGATTTATTTCATCTATGAATTTAAATACACAAATGTATAAATGAAACTTTCTATTGCTTAATTTCTTTAAGATTTATTGCTAAATTGATCATTTGTCAATAGAAATGATTAAATATATATAATTATATTAGAGGTACGTAGTTCGTCAGGAGGAATTTTCCATACAAATCGCAACCTTTTCGTTCACGGTTAGAAGATTAAATTTGTCGATATTGAGTTTTCTCGAATTCGAAATTTGCAATTCGAATTTAAAATATTTAAATCGTGGATTTAATTTTAAAACCAACTGAATAATTACGATTTCTAGAAATTTTGTATTCGAAGAGCACTTAGAAGCTTTAATTTTTTCTTGAATTACTTCTTAAATTAAACTCAGATTGAGAAAAGGTGACCGAAAAGGTACAAAATTTGCATTAAAATTTGAACTGACGATCGGCACACCTCGATGATATTATATTTATACAATAAAATTCAATTGGATAAATGTAATTTTATTTTAATATTGAATAGAAAAGATGTTCTTACATACTTAAACATAAATAAAGTTTAAAATTCAAAACTAAATTATATAAATACCTTGAAGTGTGTTTGAATCTTTTGAATACTGTGATGTCAGTTCAAGACCTACATGTACAGTCTCATCGTTAGTTTGTGCATTCGTTATTATCCCTGATTCGTCATTCTTTAAACTTTCAAATCCTGTTACGCATTTTAATATCCTTTTATTATTTGTTGCTTATTAAATTTTTTTAAAATAAATTTAATTAACAATCTAACATAAAATTTACACAGTTCCTTCAACAGCCATTTAGATAATAAAAAACTCACAAACCTAGTGATCTCCGATGTATATCCTCGATAGCTGCTGTTATTAAATTTGTATTTTCCACTTCACCAG
>NC_046660.1:99351392-99354950 GCF_010883055.1 Belonocnema kinseyi | reverse complement strand
GAGGTCAGTCTTACGATAATGCTAGCAACATGTCTGGAAAGTATGTTGGAGTACAAGCTCGCATACAAGAGTTAAATTTGCTAGCCTTGTATGTTCCCTGTGCTGGCCATTCTCTAAATTTGGTTGGAAAGAATAGCGTTGATGTATGGTTTGAAGCTATAAGTTTTTTTGGATTTATAGCTAATCTTTACGCTTTCTTTGTGGCATCTCCGCATCGATGGGAGATTTTGTTGAACCATTCGGATTCGACTCTGAAAAGTTTGTCTAAAACTAGGTGGTCTTGCCGCGATGATGCAACTTCGGCTTTATTTTTTAATTATTCACAAATATACGATGCTCTGTCTGTTTTTGTTGAAAGTGACGATGAAAATGCCGATACTAGATTTGATGCACGCAATCTTAAAAATCAAATGGAGAAACTAGAAATAGCTTTCATGACTCAATTTTGGCACGAAGTTCTTGATCGTTTCAATAAAACCAGCAAGTTTTTGCAGACGGTAGAGCTAGATTTGGTTACTGGTGACAAAAGGTTACAATCGTTAACCGAATTTATTGATGAAATGCGAAATAAGTTCGATGAAATTCAAAAAAATGCCAAGAAGTTAGGATGTTTTGTTAGTCAACATTATAGTGATGAGAATAAGCGTATTAAAAGAAAAAAAATTCCAAATAGCAATGTTGAAACTTCTCCAAGTTTGAATGGCGAGGAAAAATTTAAAATTGAAAGTTTTCATACTATGGTAGACAAACTAAGAATGGAAATACAGAAGCGAAGTTCGGCTTACAGCAAAATTACAGAAATGTTCAGCTTTTTAACAAATTTGCGTGAAATGAATTTAAAAGATATTAAGAAAAGTGCCTCTAAACTTGTAGATTTTTACGCTGAAGATTTGGAAGTTATCTTAGCCACTGAACTAGAACAATTTGTTCCTTTCTTGAAATCTGCTCATAAAGACAAAAAATTATCAGCTGTAACTATTTTTAAATAGATGTCGGATTCAGAAATAACGTCGATTTTCCCGAATGTATATATTGCTTATAGACTGTTCTTAACCATTCCCATCACAAATTATGAAGCTGAGCGATCTTTCTCAACTCTAGCTAGGGTGAAACCAGAACTTCATTCAATTATGAGTGATAAAAGATTAACTCGTCTTAGTTTTCTGGCAATCGAGAAAGATCTTCTAAAGACATTATCTTTTGAAGATCTAATAAAAAAATTCGCAAACGCAAAAGCGCGAAAAAATTTGTTTTTTACTTAGATGTATATATAATATGTGCAATAATAAATATCATTTTTCAAATTTGAAAAAAACGAAAGATTTATTTAATTATTTTCATGAACCTAATTTTTTCACCATTTATTGTATTGTATGTCTTTTATCATCAGAGATTTTCTCAGGGGGCCCCAAAACTGTACAGCCCTGGGCCTCGAGCATCCTTAATCCGGCACTGACAAGAACTATTATTTATTTAAAGAATTTCAATTTAAAAATAAGAGTTACACCTTTGTTCTACGAGTTGATTTTTTAACGCAGTCAACTAAGAATGTTTATCGGATGACTCTTTCCCATGTTGCTTTTTAAATTTATAAGAACTATTAATTATTTAAACAATTTTAATTTCAAAAATGTAAAGTTTTGCCCTTATTCTAAGAGTCAATTTGTTTTCGAAATCAACTTAGAATGTCTATTCGATGACTCTTTTCTATGTTACTGTGTAAATTTACAAGAACTATTATTTATTTGAAGAATTTCAATTTAAAAATAAGAGTTGACCTTTTTTCTACGAGTTAATATTTTTACGAAGTCAAGTAAGAATGTTTATCGGATGACTCTTTCCTATGTTGCTTTTTAAATTTACAAGAACTATTAATTATTGAAACAATTTCAATTAAAAAATTAAGAATTTGGTTTTCTTTCTACAAGTAGGCTACATTTTTTAACATAATTAACCAAGAATACCTTTTTGATGATTTATTCTCTATGAAACTTTCAAAATGTACAATTATTAATTATTTAAAACATGTTTATCAACATATTTATAGTTTGGTTATTTTTCGAGTAAGAGGCATAATTTGTGTACGGAATGAACTAAGAATTTCTTTCGATGATCATTTCCCACCATACTTTATAAATTTGTAATAATTATTAATCATTCAAACAATATTCATAAACATATTGAGAGTAAGGGTATTTTTAAATTAATAAACACAATTTCTTTACGAAGTTAACTAAGATTATTTTTACGATGAATCTTTCCTGAGTTATTTGTTAAATTTAAAAGAATTATTAATTATTTAAAGAACTTTACAAATTTAACTAGGAGCGTCTTTCCGATTAATTATAATAATCAAATTTCATGATTTATTATTTAAACTACTTTCATGAGCAAATTAAGAGTTTGGGCATTTTCTGAAAAATAGGCTTAATTTGTTTACGGAATTAACAAAAATTGTATTTATAATCACTTTTTACTATAACACTTTACAAATTTACACTAATGATTTATTATTAAAATAAATTCCATAAACAAATTCAGAACTTAACTGTTTTTTAGATTTTTAACTATTTGAACATTTTAAGCAAATTAGTTTTGTAAGAAAATGTATGCACTGTATATATAATAAGAATTAAAAAAGAAATGAGAACTAAGTTTGGCCGGGTTTTCAAAATTCGAGTACACAACCCGGTCGTACCTCGTAGATGGTCACTCATCCAAGTACTAGGGGCGCTCGAACTGGCTTGACATTTGGACTCTTCTCGAGTGGAGATCATTTAACATGTATTTCTATGAAAATTTGCACGCACCGACATTTTAGATGTTTTTTCCAAACTTGCATAAAAATGTTTAGTGTGGCGCAATAATTTATTCTCCATCTTGAGAGGGTAGATGTGCGCAGCCGTGTACAAGTAAAAGTTATTAAAGTAAAAATAAATAGAACGGTATCATATTAAACTTCATTTACAAATAAAATAATTGCAAGTAAAGTAGCGGGTCACGCGCGAAGTGCGCGTATGAACTTCTAGTTTCGTTTAAATTAGAGAAGCCTTTATTTCGTTGGTTACAGAGTAAAGTCAAGATTAGAACTAAACTAGTGGCCCTGAAGCCCTCAAATATATAGGGCTGCTTATCTAATCGAAGGAGGAAGCTGTGACTATATTACAGCCCCCTTTTTGGATTGTTTTTGGCCTCTAAAAACCTAAAATTTCAAAGATCTATGTGTAATTGTTTTTGGTATAGAAACAGTAGTATTAATGATTGGAACAGCCTCTTGTCGGTGTACAGTATTGGCTTTGTTTCCGAAGCTACAGTTTGTGTAACAGTTACCTATCAAACGTTTTACAAGATCAATTATGGCGTTGAATAGTCCTATTTTATACATAGGAAGGTGATTATGCCTAGAGATGTGTATCCTAAATATCTTAACCATTCTAAAGCGCTTTCTTTCCATGCTTGGACTCGGTGATGGCTTGAAATTGTGTCTAAAATGCTTTCGGCGTTTTCCAAACTAAGGTGTGTGTTTCGTAGTATATTTGAGTCGACAATGTTTGGTAG
>NC_046660.1:99339918-99351292 GCF_010883055.1 Belonocnema kinseyi | reverse complement strand
GCGGTAGGCGCTTCTCGGTATTCCGCGGTCACTATTATGACAACTGTGATATATCTCTTATATCGGTATAAACATTATGGTGATAAGAAGCATGCAGCAAAATTGAAAAATAATTCGTAATATTTATCATTCTAGATCTTTAGGTTCAGCATAAGTAGAGTAGAGTAGAGTAGAGAAATAAAACAATAAATTTGTATATTAAGATAAAATATTTTTTTTAAGTTGAGGAAGCATTTGGGGACCCCTTCAAAAGCGGGGCCCCGGGCTACAGCCCCTACAGCCCCCCCCCCCTTAATCCGGCCATGGTTCTTGTAAATTTACAAAGCAAAATAGAAATGAGTCATCCGATATACGCATTCTTAGTTGACTCTGTCAAAAAATTGACTCATATCAAAACGGTTAACCTTATAGTTTTTAAACTGAAATTCTTTTAATACTCAATAGTTCTTGTATCTTTGCAAAGCAACATAGAAAAGAGTCAGCGGATAGACATTTTAAGTTGATTTGGAAAACAAATTGAGTCGTAGGATAAAGGCCAAACTTTTAATTTTTTAACTAAAATTTTTTAAATAATTAACAGTTCTTGTACATTTGAAAAGCAGCATAAAAGGGTCATGCCTTAGAGCTAGCTTTAAATGAAATGCAAGTCAAAATTGTACAATTTGAACTCCAGA
This sequence comes from Belonocnema kinseyi, assembly GCF_010883055.1. NCBI lineage: Eukaryota > Metazoa > Arthropoda > Insecta > Hymenoptera > Cynipidae > Belonocnema > Belonocnema kinseyi. The sequence continues at coordinate 99,350,618 of NC_046660.1, read as the reverse complement.
CTTCACTTGTATCCCTAGTATTTACCGCCGTCAAACGGAGCACATCAGGGCTAGAGCGTACTTCGGTGGAAATGCCTTGGTTTCATAATACGCAGCTCTGTTCTTAACCTAAAAATGATTCTAGATTGCATTTCGGTGCGCATGCATTGCCTTCATAATAGATTCCGCTGATTTCGATTCTGATCTCGATTCTAAAGAATAGGCGGCGTGTTTATATCCAACCAATAGGTGAAGAGATAATGTGGCTTCAGACTTCGAGATTATATCGCAACCTCTTTTTTATGATAGGATAAGGTTTAGATAACAAATTTTGAACTTTAAAAAAATAAATTTTTATCCAGGTTAATTAAAAAAAGGCATTTTTTATTTATTAAAAAAAAAGAATTCCTGTATTTAGCAGGAATACTTATCATTATTTTTTAATGCGGATTCTTTTTTTTGCCTTGAACAATACCCAAAAATAATTTCAGGGTGGGCGTTTTCATCGCAGAAAAAATTTCCCAGTCATTTTCCAATTCACAAAAATGTTTCACGGTTCAAAAAATTCCAAATGGTTTAATTTTTAGCAAAAAACTATAAATAAATATCAAGTTAAAATCGTGTGTTTCATGCTGCCACACAGTGGTAAAAAATCGGAAAAAGGTGGCCAAAATTAGAAAATATTCATAAAATGGGCCAAATTCGATGACGTATGGGTTTTTGAGGTCGCTGATTACGAATGCGATGTAAAAATTCCGAAAACAAAATGGCGGATCCAATATGGCGGACGAGTATGCCTAGTAAACTTTCGATCGAGGGGCCGTCCAGTCGAGAATCGATTCTACGTGAGCATAATTATTCCGTGAACTCACGATTCCTGTGATTCCACCGAGGATCCCACATTTGAAGCATGATCTGGTTTGATTCTGACAATAAGCAAAGAAAAGAATCGAATCTAAGCTCAAAAGAACGCACAGGGTTCATTCTGACAGTTGCGCGCATTGAGATGCATCAGTACGACTGATTCCTGTTGATTCCATCTGATTCCGCTGATTCTTCGCCGATCCTTCATCGATTCCTTCGGTTCTCGACCACACTAGGGAAGCGTTCACATATTACGTAACATTAAAAGTGGGAGGACGGGGTTCGTGTTTCATTACGGTCTGTTATGTGGTGGATATTTCTAACTCGATTACGTAACATTTTTAATTACATGTATTTCTGAGGGTGGCCTGCTGGACTAGGAAACCAGGAAAATCGAGAAATGATCGGGAATTTTTTGGAGACTAGGAAAAGGGGGAAAAGGCAGTGAATTTATTTTGTTAAGTTCATTTGTAGACTTTTTCAATTATGAAACCATTTTGTGATATAAATTATGAAAATTTTTTTAAATGCAGCTTGAAAGATTTATACAATACTGAAAGAAAAGCGTTTGAAATAAAAATTTGCTAACAAATAACTTCTGTAAATGAAAACTAATTATAATTTTCGAAATGGAACTATAGTTCAAGAATTCAAAATTGAACTGAATTCTGAATATACTTTAACATTGAATAATTTACAGGTATTAACGTTATAAATTTGTACCATTTCCATTTAACTTAGTAGGTAAACAAATATAAACGTCCAATTAATAACGTATCAACTATATTCAATTCTTTTATTAAATTTCAAATAATATTAAAATATTGTTCCAGTCTAAACTAATTCATTTTTAACACATTCAAACTAAAATTTTGTAATCAAAGAAAATAAAAAATTTTCAGTAAATTAATACTTTTGATTATTTATTTAGAATAAACAATTATAAAAATAGAATATTCACAACTAAACAATTTGAAACAGAAAGCCTTGAATCCTTAAAATTTCACAGAGCTGAATTTAAACTTTGAACTTTACAATGTTAATTTGAATTCTTCTATTTTAAAAACATGTCAGCGAGAAGCAAGCCAACTTTACAGGCTCCTCGTATGTGTAGCCTGCGTTCGACACTGCACACTTAAGGAGGAACCATCGCTACTTCCGAGATCAGTCGACTACCCAGTCGTAATACCTATGCTCGTATGACTTACTGAGTTAAAATCTGGCAACATTGTGATCATGTCCCCGGCGACATGAATCAACGGCTGACTGAGATCTACATTGATCGCGCCTCCCCAGTGGGCACAAAATTTGGCGACGTCTTTAGGACATCTTTACGAAATCTTTACAACTTTACGACATCCTATGTCCATGTCGTTTCGGTGTCTTTACGATGTCCTAAAGACATCGTCAGGTTATACGACTTATTTACGATAACGTAGAGACACCTTAACGACATGGACATAGGATGTTGTGAAGTTATCGTAAAGATGTCGTAACGATGTCGTAAGGACGTCGCTAAACTTTGTGTCCATTGGGTCGCGATGTTGCCAAATTGCGATAGTCAACGTTCAGAAACGCAAGTTTCGTGATTAATTATTTTTTTTCATGTATATTCAGGGACCAAATGGTTAATATTATTTTTGCAACTCAATTTTGAAATGCTTGTTTTTCATTTAAAAAATTATCAATAATATCCTAATGGTGGTTACTTAGATATCACTCAGTAAAGAGCTCAAAAACGCCATCTCTCATAAGACGCAATGTTAAATATGACGAAATTAAAAAAGTTAATAACATATTTATAAAGTACCCTAGGCTTCTAAGATTTTAACTGAGTACTTTTGGTGATCATATTTAGATATCGTGAAAGTTTGGTTGAAATGGTAATGAAAATTCTTGTAGCGATGATACCTCCTTAACGTGTTTTAACGCGTTGATCGCATGCTAACTCAAGCTGATTCGCTCAAGTACGGAATCGTAGCTATTCCGAGTGATCCTTGGCGATTCTGACTGATTCCCGGTATTTCTTCTGAATCTTACTGATGAACGCATGTTTCAAACTTTCAGAATCAATCTCTAAGATTACACCGAGTCAAGCTGATTTCCACATTTTTCTGAAAAATCTTTTGACGAGCCATTGATTCTGAATTCATTCTAAGTGAGGAGAATCACCGATTCCTACAGTGAACGGCCCCTCGCTTTTGATTCTTTTCAAATTTGGTGTAACGGCTTTTCAAGGTTACTGATTACGAATCCGATGTCAAAAATTCCAAAAACAAAATGGCGGACGAGTATGCTAAATAAACGTTAGATTCTTTTCGAAATTGGTATAACGGGGTTTTGAAGGTTGCTGATTACGAATCTGATCTCAAAAATTCCAATGGAGGATCCAATATGGTAAACGAGTATGCTAAACAAACGTTCGATTCTTTTCAAAATTGGTATAACGGGGTTTTGAAGGTCGTTGATTACAAATCTGATCTCAAAAATTCCCAAAACAAAATGGCAGATCCAATATGGTAAACGACTATGCTAAATAAACTTTCGATTCTTTTCAAAATTAGTATAACGATGTTTTCATGGTCGCTGATTACGAATTTCAAGTTACTAAATAAAAATAAAAATACGTCGATCAAATTTAGTTTACATTGATACGTAAATCTTCGAAATCGTACATGAGATTTGAAATACTTTGATTTCAATAATGTAAACATTCATATGTAATTTATGGATTACGCTAAGAGTAAATTTTAAATTTTTCATCAACATTTCAACCACAGTTTATGTATCAGTGCTGGCAATATGAGATCTATTTTGAAAAATTACAAGAATTTAATCGCAGATCAACGATCGTAATCAGTGACCCCAAAAACCCTTGAGTATAGATTTTGAAGCTCATATAGCATATATATTTTTTTCAAAATTTTGAAACCGCCATCTTGAGCCTGCTATCTTGAGTTTGAATATTTAAAAATTCTGACTTCAAATTCGTTATCAGCGACCCCGAAAAACCCCGAGTAAAAAGTTTCAAGCTCATATATCTCATTCAAAATGTTGAAATCGCCATCTTGAATCCGCTCTCTTGAATTAAAAATTTCAAAATTCTGACTTCAGATTTGTGAGCAGCGACCCCAAAAACCCCCGAGTAGAGATTTTCAAACTTATTTATCTCTTTTTCAAAATTTTGAAATCGCCATCTTGCATCCGCCATCTTAAATTGAAATTTTCGAAATTCTGACTTCACATTCGTAATCAGCGACCCCATAAACGTCCGAGTAAGAATTTTCAAGTAAATTCACTGAACAGAAAAATACGTGCAACAAAGGGTTAATCTAAAAAATACAAGCATTTAATGTTAAATTATATAACATATTTTATTATTAATAAATAGGAAAATAGGAAATAGGAAAATGTAACTATTTACTTATAGAAACGGTGTGAAAAGATTTGTTTCCCTAGCGTTTTCATAAGTATTTTTTGACGATGCCTTCCTAAAAAGTTACTTATCACGGTATTTTCATGAATAAGGTTTTTTTTCACGGCGTTTTCACAAAAATATATTTATTCATGGCGTTTTCACGATTAAACTTTTTCCTTACGGCGTTTCTTAAAAAGGGTTTCTTTTCGCAGTGTGTAATTAAAATATGTTTTTATTACGGCCATTCAATGATGCGTAAACGTTTCGATATACAATGGTGACCCTTATTAATGAATTTGATTAAATCTTATGAGAATTTGTAAGAAATTTTTGGCAGAGTAACGAGATAATTTTCTCGAGAGGATACAAACAGGAAGAGAAGAAGTTTTTAAATGGTTGTGTAAATAAAACCGGTAACGGTAAAAAAAATGTCGGTACCGGTAAAAAAAAATGGTCGGTACCGGTAAAAAGCATATTTTAAGGATAGAGCATAGACTGAGGGAGGAAGATATTAAAAAATTATTTTTTTCCAAATGTGTTTACTGCTACTGTTGGATCCTCAATATCGGCCATTTTGCTAGTTTGTTTCTAAGGCCAAAAATCCTTGGAAAATGGTATTCCTGTGACCAGTCACAGAGGTACCTTCTAGTCTAACAACACGTTGTTGGAAAAGGGTAAGTACTTTGATCAAAATTATTTTTGTGACCAGACACATGGGTCTCTTCCTGCTCCCATGATTCGTTGGAAAGGGGTAGAGGTTTGACCAAAATTATTTCTGTGAACAGTTACAGGGGCGCCTTCCAGTCCCCCTCTCCATGAGATGCTAAAGAAAAGTTAGAAAGTTGAATTCCATGAATTCCTTAGATTCCGCAAATTCCATGAATTCCTTAAATTCCACGAATTCCTTAAATTGCATGAATTCCTTAAAGGTGGAGTCTACATGCGACCTTAAATTATTTCTTTGACCAGTCATTAGGGTGCCTTTCCGCCTTTACGAGACGTCAATAGTAATTCTTGAGTCGAAAATCGACGATAAAGTGTGATTTATACATAGAAAGTTTCGTTAAACGCGTCAAAAGCTCAAAAGTATCGAAATAAGTCCTCAATTACATGGTGTAATCAGCACATCAGCATACATCAGTATACGATTTTAAAAAAAAATTTTAAAAAGGGGGGAAAAGCCGGCAACATGCGATCTTGCCGGCGCCGGCAACTAACAATGTTGCCAGCGCCGCCAGACTGGCCACTACGTTCCTTAAATTGCATGAATTTCATGAATTCATTTAAATGCATGGATTTCTTGAATTTCATGAATTCCACGAATTCCATGAATATTCGCGCTCTGCCGCTACCTTGCTAGAAATATGCTTTCTAGAAAAACCGGTAAAAAAAATTGTCGGTACCGGTAATTTTTTCTTACTGGTGTCGAACATTTTTTTTACCGGTACCGATAGTGTATAAACTACGTTGTTGAATCGCAAATTACTTTCTTTCGAAATATTCATGATATTTTTACTAGCGACTGTAACGTTAGAGGATGATTGTGAAAGCGTAGATTGTCACCATATTATCTGAATTATGAAACGCATGTTTGGAATGCTAGCTGAACAATTCTATAAAGGGCTAACAGAAAAACATAAATGGAGTCATCAAAGGTAAAGGTACAGACAATTCATTTAACGAAGCAATCAAGGATAGCAATCTAGTCCTAGATTGGCACAATATACATACGTACAAAGTCCCTGAAATTTCATGATTTGATTTTCCGAGTGAAAAGATCTGAATACAGACCTCTATTTTCATTTATGAAAAATTGATGTTCGAAAAAGAATTTCTTGTAAATTTGTTGAATTAATATATTCATTAATTTGTATATAATTATGGGTTTAAAACCGTACATAAGCTCCTCCCCTTAATCCAGATTAATATTTATAATTGGAAATTGAATGAACAATGTACATTTTATATTAGAGAATAGTTTAATTTTTTTTTTTCAAAACCCTCCGACAGAATGCTCTTTTTAATTTGCGTTTGATCGTAAAAATTAATTTGTAAATAACACTTCAATTAATGTATTCAATGAATACGAAATTGAGCTATTTAGACCTCTTATTTATGATAATCGATTCTGACTGGTTTCAGAATATCTTTTCACTATTTCAAGCGTGATGGAATAATTTGCGGACTCATTGAACTATTTCGTGGATTGTATTAAGCGTTGTAATAAACCTTTTATACGATATTTTTAGAAACTTCTGGCCTATCCTAAAGTCTTAGTCAAGCAAAGATTCGAAATCTTAATTTTCCGTGCAGAAGTTAACGCTTGAAAAATTCAAACTGAATTGCAATCTTAAAAACCGTTAAATGACGATAAATTAATAAATTGATAAAACCTGATAAGCTGTGTAAAACATTTTCGAAAAGACTACATTTATTAAATTTAGTCTATGATTTATTTGTGCTGAAAACAGTCAAGATTTAGGATTTTTGAATTTCGTGTTTCGACACGGAGAGAAATTTCAAGAGATTAATTCACGGAAGCGCGTAAGTTTAGAGCTACAATTTGTACATGATTTAAAGTCCCAGGATCTGTGATCTAAAAGCATATAATTCGAGACCTGGGAACAAAGGGGCGAAGCCTAGTGCCTGCAAATTCGAGAACTCTGCATTAAGAGCAAGGGTTCCGAGATCTTAGTGTAGAATGCTTTTCATGCAAGCTCACTGGAAAACGGCACTGAAATTAATTAACTTAGTTTTTTTGTTTCCGTTTACCCGCCGCCACAGATGCCTTCCAAGAACTCCCGATTTTGTTTTATTTTGCACAGGCTACCCCCTAAATGTCTTATTTCCAGTGAAAAATACTGCTGTAAGCTTTCATGTGCTTAAAAATTTTTTAAATTTCGATTTGAAAAAAAATACAAGCTTAAGGCTACAAAATTCCTTCACCCCTAAAAACTGTGTTTTATTAATTAAATAATATACTATTAATGTTCTGAAATAGCCTCCTAACATTTTTTTCTGGAACAATATGTACAATATTTATTGTACAATATAAAGAGAATACCTTTTTTATAATTGGTAGATTCCTATGTTGACTTTTATGCAATTTGCATTTTTATAAGTTTCGATATGTTTCGATAGGTTTCGCTTCCCAATTTCATTCAATTTTTAATTGCTAAAAATATGGCTTGATATCAATAAGCATAGGATTTGTATCTGATGAAATGGCTTTAAATTACATATATACATTACATATATAGGAATGATAAACGAAGTAAAACAATGCAAGCACTTGAGTCAAATTTTTCTGATAGTTTTGCTTGTATTCTATTATTATGATAGAATTCTATTACAATTTTTACATTTAATACATATCATTTTATCCTTTTGGCCAAGGGTTATATTCTTCGTATTATTATATTTTTATTGATAACAATTCTTATTTTCAGCCATTGTAAATTTAATAGAAATGGTAAAAAAAGCTTGTCGAACCCTAAAAGAACGCGGAATGGTACGGACATTGACAATCAATTACTAGCCTACAAATTTTTCTATTAAATTATAGTTAAAATGACATATTAAAGTATTATAGGAATCTCTAAACTGTCATAATAGAGTTGTTTCCAAAGTCAGATATTATGTTTCCAATAGATGGATCCTATAGTATATAAAATTCTAATTTGAAAAACGTCTATAAAATATTTTTGTACATATTGTTTAATATTTTTAATTTATTGTTGAAATATGAATTTTCTATCACGATGTCGATTGGAGGCCCCTTTGACGTCAAAGGGGTCGGATTTTCCACCAATCACAGCTTATGTGTCAGTGATTCTCAAATATATTTTTCTGTGCCGATATTTTGTTTTGGTTATGTGTTTTATGTTATGAATAAAATTACAATAATTTAGAATACTTTTTATAAACTATAATATTATACTTATTTAGGTATGATAACATAAAAAAATTTTAAACAAAAACTTTTGCATAAGGTATTCATTGAAAAGTACTTAAATGTAGTCATATGTTTACTGAACAATTTGTGAATATGTACGATTTTAAAATGTGTTAATAATTGCGCTTACTGTTTCCCTTTAACGTACTACAACTGACTCTTAATCTAAATATTACAACACGACCACTTTTTCTGTCCCATAAATCTTAACAGATAAAGCTGTCAAATCAATATAGTCAGCATTGACAGAAGTGCGTGGCCTAACCCGTTAGTTTTTATCAAAGCCACATCGTCAAATTGTTAGATAATTTTGAGAACCTCTGTTTCACGTGACACCACCTTTAATTAGTGTTTTGTCACCTTCAATTGTTAATAATGTTTTGCTGTTGAACGACTCAAAAGAAAAAAAATTATAACGCACCTTCGGTTCGCATTAAAATTATGTATTAAAAAATTGGATTATCGAAAATAGCGAAACAACCCTATTAATGTATATCGTTAGTGAATTTAAACATTTAAGATTGTTTTTTCTTACCTGATGTAAATATTATTAATTTATTTATGGTGAAGGATATTCAACTTATATTGTACAAGAAATTCTGTGTATGTTATTCCAGGAAAAAGGAAATATTTAGGAGCCATTTTAGACCATTAATTGTAATGGAATCTCTAATCGTTGTATTCTGAATCGGAAAATATTTTGAAAATTTTTTATTTATATGAAAAGTAAGAAAATTCGTTTGTACCGTAGTTCTCATGGAGTTTTAAATACCTGATTATCTGAATATTTATTCATTTAGTTTTTAAAGCATGAACTTGATAATGTTATAAGATTTTAGGTTTTAAATTTTTTAATAATTCAACCAATACATTTTTAATTTAAATATATAATTTTCTCTGGAGACTTCCGGCGGCGGCAACTAAAGGGTGGATCATGAACTTTGTTACTACTTAAAGCAAGTCTGACTCTGAAATTCCTTTTTCACTTGTATTGTATAGCCTAACTTTACGGCCAGTGCGATCAGGCTAAAAAATTCAATTCACATAAACACTTCAATTATTAAAAATTTCAATGCAAAGAGAATTTTACAGCAATAAGGTCCAAAATGTATCAAATAATCGAATTTTTTATATCACACGGCAGATACTTTTGTATTTAACCCTAATAATCACGTACTCGAAAACTTGATAATAGTGGTTATTTAATATTAACAGTTCCTGCCTGTGTCAAGAATTTTCTTATTCAGTTAACACATTAAAGTGTTTGTTTTAAGGACATGTGAGGATAGGATAAAAATTCTTTCACAATGTTTCCCAACCAACTTACGTTTGCATGAAAGTTTTATATCCAGTTGCAAATTTAGGAAACTGAATAAAAAGGATTAAGGAACATTTGTATGTTCCTCAATGTTTAAAATTACAAACAAGTTTTGTAGATTCGTAGTTACACAGAGAATTCAAAATTTGCAATCTCCTAGGAACAATAAACATTTGAAAATAATTAATTGTCAGGGTCGAGTTAAAACTTGAAATTCTCATACCCTTGCCTCAAAGCCATCACAGCACCTTCAAAATTGAGTTTTTCACATGGATGCAATTTTTTTTAGCCTAATCATACTTGCGTTCATATTTCAAAATTTTGTAGCCTTATAGCCTTTTGTTACAAAAAAATGCAGCACCTTGAAAATCTCAATTTTGTCTGCATTTTTCTCCATTTCGCAAATTTTAGGGTTATTATCATCAAGACGTGGCCCTTTGAAAACCTGGTATATCTCGATAATTTTTCTACACGGAGAAAACGATATAGCAAGAATTGCAATATATACCGTAATTCCTGCGCTATATATCGTAATTGTCACATTAGGATAGCGTAAAATCGTTATATCGCACATTTGAAGATTTTACTTATATTATTATTTTATTATATTATATATACGAGGGTTCTAGTAGTTTTCAAGCGATGTTAGTGCATTATAATACCATATAGCTTTTTATAAAAAGCTCCGGAACCTGCTTGTGCGTTATCATATTGCGCTTTATTTCAATACAGAGGTTTTGCGATATCTTTTTCTCCGTGTATTATGTCAGAATTGTGAGTAAAAAAATAAATTTGCAAACGATTCTAACCATTCAAATGCTGTCGTCTGCTACCCGCTGATTTCTATCTATCGGAAAATTCATATTTGCCGTAAAAACAATCATTTCCTCAACAAATTGTTTAATTTTCAACATTTTATTGATTCGAGGATCTGCAATCATCTAAAGATTTTCTTTATCTAACTTGAAAGTTCTTGTCAGTATGGAAACAGCTGAATTTTTTAATTTCAGAACACATGATTTATTGTTTTTCATAAGATGTATGCATGTTATTACGAAAAAATGTTTGCACAATTAAAGAAAATAAAAGACAATTTGCTATTTATTTCTATTGTCTTCTTATTTCATAAGATCTAGAGAAGGGTGCCAACAATGGGGGGGGGGGGG